>NC_056725.1:618026576-618306576 GCF_019279795.1 Protopterus annectens
TATATATATATATATGTATATGTATATATATATATATATGTGTGTATATATATATATATATATATATATATATATATATATAGATAGATACACACACACACACACACACACACACACACACACACGCTACACACTTATAAGGCATAAGCTATGGCAAAACAGACTGATCCATGAGAGCTTTCATTCTTTATTATATACGAACTTCTTCAGAATAAACTATATTACAAAGTGAAGTTAAATATCAGTTTGCAAAGTAATAAAATTATAAAATAGAGAGTAGTCCAGTTCAGTAGTAGTATTCAAATCTTTAGAACAGAAAGATACACTTTATTTCCAATAATTGTTTCCAGTGAACATCAAGTATCAGTATGTAAACAACTACAAAACATATGTTCAGCATAGCTAATCAAAATCGAATCAAGATACCTGTGACCGATGGCTGTGAAGTTTATTTATTCTGAGGAAGTTCTTGTATAATAAAGAACTTCTTTGACCAACACACGGGACACCAGCTCCAAAAACAGATGAATACTTTATTGAAAGGTTTAGCGCTTTTTTCCCCTGATGGGGACTTCCTCAGAACAACTTACAATGAATTACCCAGCCCTTAAATAGACATCACCCGATAGTTACTAGAATAATCACATAATTGCCTCAAATCAACTAAAACCATCATTACAAGCATTAAGTACTTTAAAACACATAAATTGCACACAATACATAAAAACAAATGTATTACTATAGAATTCCCAATAAAATCTTAAAAAGTTAAAAAAACAATGCATTCACACAACCATAACCCATTAAACGTTTTAACTTCAAAATGCATGCTATATTAGTGGCTTCATTAATACCTGGATACTGAGTTGGGTCCAATCTTAATTGCCACTTCAACTCACAACTTTTCCCTAGGGATCCTTGGTCAACTGTTCAATAACCAAAAACTAAAAACAATGGTCACCATGTTCCCTAATGTGCCTATACAGAGAATTAGTTATTTTCCCTTTTCTAACATCATTTACATGTTCACTAATGCGACTTTTAAAATACCTACAGGTCTTTCCCGCATAAAAATCAGGACACTTTTGGCACTTGGCCATATGGACAACATCAAAACTACAACAATTATAGTGCCCCCTAATGGTAATAATTTTACCATTAAATTTAAATTTGTCACTAGTTTCCAAGATGTACTGCGGTGGTGGTGCTGCGGTAGCGTTGTCGCCTCACAATAAGATGCTGTCCTGTTCGATTCTCAGCTAGAGCGTCTTCTGTGTGGAGACGTGCGTGAATGGGCGTACCTTCATTGAAGGTTGTCCGTCAGGGCTGGCAACTCGGCACGTAAAAATCTGCTGCCAATCATTAGTGTACTGGAGTTCTACTGTGGCAACCCCTAACCGGGAAAAGCCGAAAGACGCAACAACAACTATTTTCCAAGATGTAGTTGCACCAATTACATCTCCCACACTTAAAATTCCCTTTGGGTCTATTAGAACTTCCAATACTAATACCCTTGTTTAACCCAAATAGGTTTTTGAAAGACCTATCTTTTCTAAAAACTATTTTGGGAGGGACCTTACCCACTCTTTGCTCAATGTTCATATCATAACTCAAGCTATCCCAATGTTTCGTGATAACCTCTGCTTACCCAATGGACATCCAAGTTGAAAGTTGTGATAAAACTTAAAATTCTTACTGACCTGCCTTCTATCCACATTAGTGCCCTGTCCCATAACAGGCACCATGCAACCACCCAATATTCTTTTATTACTATCCCAAATCAGGTCAACATCTAGGTACGATATTTTCTCCTTACCATAATTCATGAACTTTAAAAATTCCACAGTATCATTAATGTAAGATAAAAATTAATTGAGCTGACTTTCATACTTAGATGTTGACCTGATTTGGGATAGTAATAAAGGAATTCTATGTTCCAAAATTTACAGAAAACCCACATTTTCAAATTCTTATTTAGAATTCAGTAGTTGGCATTCCATGCATCAAAAGAAGTTGATAGTCAAGGGGCAGCTGGTGAGAGCAGCCAGAATGGTGAGCCTTGACTGCGACTTTTTGGATGAAGTTGGGTTCATTACTAACATGTTTGTTGAAAGAGGATATCCCATTGAATTTTTGAATAAAATAAGCCAAGAAGTAGTGGGAAAGAGATTGAAAGGTGTGTATAGGCCAAAATTGGGTGGTTGCATGGTGCTTGTTATGGGACAGGTGATTGATGTGGATAGAAGGCAGGTCAGTAAGAATTTTGATTCAAGTTTTATCACAACTTTCAACTTGGATGCCCATTGGGTATCGGAGGTTATCACAAAAAATTGGGATATCTTGAGTTATGATATGAACATTGAGCAAAGAGTGGGTAAGGTCCCTCCCAAAATAGTTTTTAGAAAAGATAGGTCTTTCAAAAACCTATTTGGGTTAAACAAGGGTATTAGTATTGGAAATTCTAACAGACCCAAAGGGAATTTTAAGTGTGGGAGATGTAATTGGTGTAACTACATCTTGGAAACTAGTGACAAGTTTAAATCTAATGGTAAAATTATTACCATTAGGGGACACTGTAATTGTTGTAGTTCTAATGTTGTCTGTATGGCCAAGTGCCATAAGTGTCCTGTTTTTTATGTGGGGAAGACATGTAGGTGTTATAAAAGTCGCATTACTGAACATGTAAACGATGTTATAAAAGGGAAATTAACTAATGCTCTGTATAGGCACATTAGGGACCATGGTGACCATTGTTATAAGTTTTTGGTTATTGAACAGTTGACCAAGGATCCCCAGGGGAAAGTTGTTGATTTGCACCTGGATATTTGTGAGTTGAAGTGGCAATGAAGATTGGACGCAACTCAGTATCAAGGTATTAGTGAATCCACTACTATAGCATGCATTTTGAAGTTAAAATGTTTAATGGGTAGGGTTGTGTAAATGCATTGTTTTTTAACTTTTTAAGATTTTATTGGGAATTCTGTAGTAATACATTTGTTTTTATGTATTGTGTGCAATTTGTGTTTTAAAGTACTTAATGATGGATGTTCTTCGTGTTTCACTGTTGCAGTCATCACATTTGGGTCATCTGCTTGCAGTAGCCCTCAGTCGGCCTGATTATCAAAGTCTTGGGTCCTGCGTCAGTTGCTGCCTCATCTTCCATGATGCCAGGGGTATAAAGCATGCAGCTGACACCATTACATCAGTCTTTCTTGCTGTGCAGTGCCAGAAGCAGAAGCAGTTGGCAAGTGCCGGTCGGCCGACTCCTGAAATTTTCTGAAATTTTCATTTTAGAGTTTAAGAACCAATGTTTTCAGCTAAGCTAAGTACACCATTGGGGAGCCTTTTTCTTGCTCTAAACCGATGTCAGTAAAAGTTAACAGTTGTATTTCTTGTGGAAACCAAATACCTCATAAAGATTTTCATTCGTACTGCATTCCTTACTTTGACCCAGACCACGACGTCCCTCGCTGTCGGTTTTGTGCCTTACTCAAACCTTGAACTATTCGTCGTCAGTTTATTTACACTTCTAAATATTTTGGTATTCGGTTCAATTATACAGAAATGGCCACCAGACTACCGACATTCCGAAAAAACATAAAGACAGGGACCGCATAGGTCCAAAGCTGCTGACGACGCTTCTCCTAAGCTAGTCGCCAGTTTGCTGGTACTCAGTGAGGAGCTTTCGCAGCCCCTGATACCCACCACTTCAGATTCGCAGCTCTCTATTGAGACCCATTCGGAATCCGGTATGCCGCGAGATGCTTCTTCGACTGTGGAACCTGTGGATGTCTGTACCTTGGATGGGTCCGGAGCCGCTGTGCAGGCACCGGCTTCTGAGGGTGTATTCAGGCCTACTGACTTGCATATTAAACTGATGCCATCTTCTTCTTCAAGGCCTAAAACTCGATCCATGTCTAGAAAACTGACGCCCTGACCACATGGTCAGGCCCCTATGCCTAAAAAATAAATAAGAATGTCTGAAGACGTTATTACTCTAATCAGGGGAAGCCACCCTTCCCCTTCTAAGAGACCTAGGACTGATTTTCCTTCTGATTCTTCAGATCAGGACTCTGAAATTTCTGTTTCCTCTGATGACCAGGATTTACCCTTATCTACCTATGAGGATTCTGATGCAGAGGACTCCATTCCCTCAGCTTCCCCTCCAGAGGATTTCTCTTTTGGTGAAACCTTGCATACTCTTAGGGAGCATTTTTGCTGGGAGAGCCAGGATTACTCTGACTCCAGAAAGAGGCTTAGGGATTTCTTATTCCTGCCCCAACACAGGCCTTTGGCCATCCCTCCTGTACTGGACATAATAGATGATGCCTTCTCGGAATCTAGCCTGGCCCCTGACTCTCTACCTTCTGCTCCCAGAAAACCTGATTGCTATTACAGGGTTCCTAACTCTCACAAGTTCCTCTTTAAAAATCCTACTACGGATCCTGAGACTATTTCACAGGGACCCAAGGGCATTAAGGCTACTACTGCCAAAAATCCTACCCCCCGATGGAGATTCCAGGGTGCTGGATAGATGCGGTAAGAAGGTATACACTTCTGCAACCTTGGCCATTAGGGCCTTAAACTGCCAGTTTCGTATGTTAAAGTATCAGCAGCATGTTATTGGATTGCTTAAACAGAAAATTATGTTGATTCCTGACTGTGCTGAAAATAAAGATTTAATGCATTCTGCTGAACAAGTTGGAAAACATACTTTGCAATGTGGTTTTGATTCATTAGAGGCATCTTGCAGGGGTGCTGTCACTGGGTCTGTACTTAGAAGGCATGCTTGGCTTAAGGATCAATCTTTGCCAGATAATGTTAAAGCTAAATTGCTGGATGCTCCCTTAAACCAAGGCCGCCTGTTTGGCAACAAAGGCATATCAGTCAGAAAGAAATGTTAGCTGTACAGAATGCTCTGACAGCCTTAGAGGACCACATTCTTCCAGGACAATTATTGGTAAAGATGGACAACACCACTGTTAAGTGGTACATAAGCAAGGAGGAACCCACTCATATCCTCCCTGCAGACTAGCCATGGCTCTGTGGAACACAGCCTTGAGCTGCCAAGTGCACCTACAGGCTCAATTCCTGCCAGGAAGGCTAAATACATTGGCAGACGACCTAAGCAGAAATCTCATGGACCCACACAAGTGGAAACTGGAACCAAAGATATTCAACATGTTGAGAAACAAGTGGGGGGAGCCCAGATATAGACCTGTTTGCCTCCCCGCAGAACTACCAATTGGACAAATTCTACACAAGGACTCCCCACAAACAAGCTTGGAAAGTGGATGCCCTGTCCTTCACCTGGAAAAACCTATCAGTTTATGCCTTTCCCCCTCTGCCTCTCCTTTCAAAGATACTACTAAAGATCAAACAGGACAAACCAAGGACGATACTGATTGCACCAGACTGGCCACGCCAACACTGGTACCCCCTCTTGCGCAGTGTGTCACTACTGGCACCATGGCACCTGCCTCAGACTCCTGCCCTGCTGTCCCAGCAGGAGGGCCAGATTCTGCACCCACAGCTTCAAACCCTGAACCTGGTAGCCTGACTAATTACCTGATCTCTCCGTTACTATCCCTCAGTAAGCAAGTGATGGATGTCATTCTGGAGGCAAGGAGGCCTAGTACTAGAAAAGCCTATGCTGAAAAATGGAAAATAATTCTGTTCATGGAGCCAAACTCAGGGGATGGGCACAGCAGTGCCCAATTTACCTCAGATTATTCAATACTTAACTGAAATGCTTCACAAGGGCCTTTCCTTTTCCTCCATCAAAATTCATTCCTCAGCCATTTCAATTCATTACAGTACAGAACCACCGCTTTTCTCTCATCCACTGTTGAAGCAGCTCCTCAGAGGGGCCAAAAACCTAAGGCCGCCCAGAAGAGCCCCTACTCCAGCCTGGGACCTTAACTTTGTACTGGAAAAGCTCACTTTACCTCCCGTTGAGCCAGCTGCAAATGCAGAGTTGAAATTCCTTTCTTGGAAAACAGCCTTCCTTCAAGCCATCACTTTAGCAAGAAGGGTGTCTGAATTGCAGTCTCTCATGGCAGTGGTGCCTTTCATCATCTTTCATGCCGACAAGGTGTCCCTCAGGACCAGTTCCCTCCATGTCCAAGGTGGTATCCAGTGTGGCCCTTAATCAGTCCATTCATTTGCCGATCTTCTTTTCTAATCCACAGAACAAAGGGGAACGAATACTGCACTCTTTGCACGTGCACAGACAACTTAGATTTTACTTGGACAGGACTAAACCTCTCAGGAAATCTGAAGAGCTGCTGGTTGCATTTGCTTCAGCAGCAGAGGGGAAGGCCATTTCAAAGCAAACCATTTCTAAGTGGATAGGCCATTGCATTCATTTCTGCTATAAGCATCTTGGAAAACCTACCCCACAGGGGATAAGACCACATTCAACCAGGGCTGCGTCTACCTCTACAGCCTTTCTCAGAGGTGTCCCTACCAGGGACATCCTAGAAGCTGCTACCTGGAGTTCTGTAATACCTTCACCAAGCATTACCACTTGCCAATTTTTTTATAAATCCAGAGCTGGATTTGCCACTGCAGTCTTGCAGGGCCTTATAGCTGGTCCTAATGCTATCTAATTACCTCCTCCCATCCTTAGCTTTGGGAATCTACCCAAATGTGATGACTGCAACAGTGAAACACAAAGAACATAGTACAGTTGTGTACACTTACCACAAATGCAGATGTTCGAGAGTATTCACTGTGCAGTCCTGGTTACCCTCCCTGCTGCGTCCTGACTTCTATTGACTATACTTCTATTTTTGTTTACTATGCTTAAAGCTTTTTGGTGTATTTGCTTTTTTGTTGGAGGTGTAACCTTGTATATAATTGCTTCACATTATGGGGGCACCTAACATCTGGGGCAAGAAAAACTGATGTAATGGTGTCGGCTGCATGCTTTAAATCCCTGACTACCTGACATCATGGAAGATGAGACCGCAACTGATGCAGGACCCAAGACTTTGATGATCAGGCCAGCTGATGGCTACTGCAAGCAGATAACCCAAATGTCCTGACTGCAACAGTGAATACACTCGAACATCTTCATTTATGATAAGTGTACACAACTGTACTTTTTAGTTGATTTGAGGCAATTATGTGATTATTTTATTAACTATTGGGTGATGTGTATTTAAGGGCTGGGTAATTCATTGTAAGTTGTTCTGAGGAAGTCCCTATCAGGGGAAGAAGGCGCTAAACCTTTCAATAAAGTATTAATCTATTTTTGGAGCTGGTGTCAATTTGTTGGTCGAAGAAGTTCTTAAGTTGGTTTTGCTGTTCTTGTATAATAAAGAACAAACGCACTCGATTATCAGCCTATGTGTTATTTCCTTAGCATATGCCTTAAAAGTGTTCTTCAGTAGTTATTTTCTTCTCGGTGTTTATTTTGGTGTTTTAGCGTGTGTGTGTGTGTGTGTGTGTGTGTGTGTGTGTGTGTAGATATACACACACACACACGTCTATATTAGGTAACCAAAATGAGAAAAAAGTGAACGCTCTTTTATCGACACATAAAACACTAACTCAATAAACACAGAAGTTATGGAACAGCATTTTTTTTCCCCTAGGGAAAAAAATCTCTGTTCCAAAAAAAAAAAAAAAAAAAAAACTTGAGACACAAAATAGTGTTCGCTTTTTTATCATTTCGGTTATCTAATATAGACCCATGTAATATACACACACACACACACACACACACATATATATATATATATATATATATATGTACACACACACACACACACACACACACACACACACACACACATATAAATAGTTTGTTAGACTAGTTAGTAGTGGTAGATTTATTAATAATTAAATCAAGGTAATTTAAATCCCCCACCAACCCATACATTTGCACCTATTTTTTTTCTTCCGTAATCACAAGCTGTTCCTTTCCCTGACTAACCTTTAGTTTTAGCAAAGGAGTCCATATTTAGCTGTGTACTTTGCCTAAACTAATATGTTAAGAGTTTGTTTCTGCTCACCCAGTACTGTAGTGTAGTGGGATAAAACTTAAACTATTGCCCAGGTGACCCCCATTTCAATTATCAGCCCAGGCGGCTGAGTTGCTGACAGGGTGAGATGGGCATGGCCATCCTTGCTGGGGAGGGCATTCAAGTGGTTTCTGTAGGGAGAAGTTGTCTGTAGAGGGGTATAGCGCTCAAACTTAGAGAAATCCAGAGGAGGGGCAGGGGAATGACAGTGAGTCATTGATATCTCCCCTAGCAGAAGCAGTTACAAGCATAACTGTCCAGTACACCCTTAAGGTCCATGTCAGCCATAGTTCTGTATTGGGGAAAGTGTGAACGAGTGAAAGGTGGAGCTGGAAGACCTGGAGATGGATAGGGACACTAGGATGGATAAAACCATAAAGCATAAGGTGGAGGGAGAGTTTTTCTGCTGTATGTAAAACAAATATTTTGACTAGGGAGCTAGTGCTTATGTTAAAAATGGAAAAGGCCTCAGGATTTAGCAAGTGCAGTTAGGTGGCAACAGGATTATCCCCGGGAGCACTCAACTCTGTCTCATGCCTGGATGTGTTTCGTTTAAATGCTAACTTTGATATTTGCAAAGATTTTGGTCATCACACCTTACATGAGCATAAAAACAAAGGGAAGAGAAGGGAGAGCAGAACAGAAAAAACAGCTGAACTAAGGCAGAAGGAACCGGACAGGGACCTCGTTTATAAGTAGCTATGATGGATCATTCTCATTCCAGGACAGTACAACCTCCCCAGGAGATTGGACAAGCCCTTTCCGCAATATATGTCATATAAAAGTTACTGTTGTGTCTGGGTCTGTGGAAGAGGAGATTTAGTATCATCTCCTCAGTGAAATTTATCCTTGTTACCTAGGTGCAAGACATCCTGTTGTCACGTCATTGAGGTTGGGTAGGTCATTATGGAGCCCTTCAATCCATTTCGATTGGGACTGGATGATAAAAAGCCTTCATTGTCCAAACTGAGCTACATGTATTTTCTTCACCTTTGTATCTAGGGTGTCTAGAGAAGGACCTTCACCCTCTCCTTTTTGTTCTCCTACCCCAGAGTGTGTTTCAGCACTGGTTCTGTCAGACTTGAATGATTTTCTTGTGGTGTTAATGTCTGGGCTAACTGTTTGATCAATGCCAAGTCCTTTGGTCCTGAAGTCATTGTTAAGTTATTTGATTCTAGCATGGACACCAGTCCCTTTGGTACCATTTATTGCATCTTTGTTTCAGGTTTCAGTGCTGAAGCCATCCTTGGCTCTGGGAGTGATGTCTGCATTGAGCTCTTGATTTTTTAACTCCACTTTGACATGAGTGACACATGTTGGTGATGTCTGACAGTTTGGAGTGTAGCAGACGAGACATGTAGCTGTTTGAACCATCTTCTTAGAAAAGCACATATTTCAGCTCCACCCCATGACACTTCTCACCCTCAGGTCTTTCATCCTTATCCCAGCTGGAGTCAGTACTGAAACTTCTAAATGCTCAGACAAGTCTAGTTAGTGTTCTGCAGTGGAGGAGGTGAAAGAGGAGGCATATTGATTTTGCTTCAGAGCTGTTTACTTCCAGACATTCATTTAGTGAAGGAGAGGCTTTCCCATAATATTCTTTGGATGGCCCATGTTTGGGGGGAATCCTGATACAGATAAGGCCAAGGAGATTCAGGCCCATAAATCCTACTTCCCTTAAGGAAGACATTTGTGTAGGATGCTTTTTGTTCTCACAGCCTACATATTGGAAAACTCTCCTGCTGGATGCATGACCAATCTCTTCATGTACAAGATGAGTTTCCTGTGAAAATGGAGTAGATTCTCTTGTCTTCCAAGGGCAAGCTTACTTACAGTAAGGCTTGCCTTGCAGATTCCATTGTAGTGATAGCTGCCACTGATTGAGAGCTCTCAAAGGAGAAAAAACATTTGACTCGATCCCAGTTGAGGGTTAATTGGGCGTTGAATCATGTGGAAAAGTATGCCAATATTTCCAGTACTTTTGCTCTCAAGTCTTTAAATTATTTGATGCATATAACTTGGTTTCAGGATTTCTTAGTGGAAAAAAATACTTTACACTGAAAAATTTACCATTCCGTGATTTGTGTCATAAATTAGAATTGCAAATAGCGATTTATGGCAAGCATTACTTCTTTCTATACAAGACTAATTGATAATGTAGTGGATGTAACTGTGAGGACAGGTATTACCATGAGAAGACAGGCCTGACTCAGATTGTACAGATTCATGGAAGACTTTGGAGATCTTTGGTTAATGCCTCCTTTGGATCTTCCTCTTTTTCACATATAGTGAAGGAGAAGTTGCTCAGGAGCTCACAGGATGGTAAGGTTTTTGCAGCTGGGGGTAAGTTTTGCACCCAACAATAATCTTTTGGTATAAACCAAAAAGATGCCAAAACTTAAGGGTTCACATATCCCAGCATCCACTTTTTGATCAGTGATTTCAGAAACCCCTATGGTTATGGGGGGGCTTCTCCAGTGGATACCACCTTAGATGCCAACCCAGTTGTTCCATGGACCCCTCTCAGAAGTTAGTCGCAGCACCTTTGAGGACTTGCCCAGCCGTCGTCCTGGAGGTAGTTTAGGATAATATATTCCTCCGTTTGCCTGTATGGCCAGCTGTTACGGGACAGATGGATCAGGGAAATAATTTCTAGAGGCTATACAGTTTGTTAATTCTGCAGTTAAAATTCACTTTTGTTTCCTGACATCCCACCTTGCCACAAGTAGGCAGCCAAGATGGAAATCACCAAGCTCCTCACAACTAGGACCATCCAAGAGACCTCATCTGGCCAGAAAGGATCAAAGGGTCATTTCATATTTTTTGTAGTCCACCAGAAGACAGCAAGCCTTGACCTAATCCTTGGATGCAACAGCCTAAACCTTTGTGTGAAGATGACCTAGATCTGGATGGCCACTGCACAGTCTTTCTATGTCTTAAGGTGAGAGATTGGATGTGCTCTGTGGAACTTTAGAATACTCAGCTATACATAAAGATAACCAAGACACTCAGGAAGATCATTAGATCACATTTGTGGTAGCATGAAAATATATCGGATATATCCTGACACGTTTTGGATGTCCAGCCACTATGTCATAGCATTTTAGTGCCTTCCTCACATGCCATTTGTCCACTGAAGTGCGAGTATGCCAGTAAAAAAAATCAGAATTTAATTGTTATTGAGGTTGGTCATATGTCTAGTTGACACTGAGACAGACGTTTCAGCATTCAGCTTATAACATCAGCTTTTTGTGCAGATAAATACCTCTTGGGGGGGGGGTGTCTTCCTTTATATTTTGACTAACAGTTGTAGAAAATTGTCTTATGCCTGTCATAGACAAATCCCATGCACATATTCCTACACACTGTTTCTTGTTTGGGGGGGGGAGGCTCATGACATATGTTTGTTTTATATTTGTTTTTCCATTGCCCTTAAGATCATTTCAAGTTGGCTTAACAGCCTTAACCTCTTGTTAGAAAGCTGTTTAAAACCCTCATTAAGTTCTCTGTGAATGCTGACTTATCATTAAACATCCCTTCTCAGGCAAATAGAGAACCACTAGAAAGTCTTCAGAAGGAACCCCTGCCTTCCACCTTGGTGTCACAGTCTGGGACTGATGAATCCACTTTGGTTATTTTACAGCCCTTGGATCGTCTGTCTAATTTCCCTGATCCCTCTGTTGTTGCCCTGTGGGAAAATACTGGTGTCAGAAGCCAGGCATGTCTACAAAGAAAGGACATCAGGCAGCTGTCTAAAGGGAAAACACCATTTTCTTTCATGTGAAGATGTGGTAGAAGGCTCAGACATGGAGGCCTGGACATACTCAGAATCAAAAAACAATTTAGCTGGATATTCCTTAAGAAAAATCAATCTCAGAAAAATAAAAAATCACCTTTCCTGTCTTAGATTACAGCCAGTATTAAGGGGGTCCTAAGATAAATGGTACAATTTTGCAAAAAGTCTTCAGAGCATTTTTCTCTTCATTCCTGATCTACACCAGTCCTCCTAACAATTTAAAAGAAAAATGAACCCCCTGCTCTTAACGAAAGAGTCTCTTTTAGACTCTATAGAGGAAGGCCTAGCTAATGCATCATGGGTCTCCTTTCCAGATATGTTTGAATCAGATTCTGAAGGAACTTTCTTCTGATCTTCCTGTTGAGGAGTTTTCTTTTTTACAAAATGAAAGACCTGTTTATCCGGAAGAAAGTAATCATGGAAACACAGAACAGGTGTTAAGATTTTCTAAATGATGATTCTTCAGTAACCCCTTGCAATTCCCCTTGTTCTTGGGGTTTGGAGGATTCAGTCAACTCTGCGTGTTTGTCCCTAGATGCTTAACCCCCTACAGGTAAGAACCCTGACACTCAGACAAACACCTGTTTAGAAATCGTCTGGCAGATCTTGCTGTCCTCTTTGTAGATAAGGGAGCTTCTAAGCTTTTAACATCTTTCAATCCTGTTCTCAGTGATAGCAAGCAGTAGATAGATTTCACAAGAAAGTCTATAAATTGTTAGGTCCATATGGCCAAATTCCTCCTTGCCACATTCTTGGACTTGCATCAGATAGTTTCTCATCTGTCTGCTTCTGATGCTGAATCTTCATTGACTAACTTGATGTCATCTGTATCTTGCATCACAAATGCTCCTGTGATGATGATGATGATAGTCTGTAGAGCTAGAGCCACAGGATCTTTAATGCTGAGGTAGGCCTGGCTCATATCACAAAGTCTTCCTTGTAGTATTAAATCCCAGATTCTTAATGTCCCCTTAGAGAAGGATATAATTTTTGTGTTTTCTCTGTTGAAGTTTTAAAGCTTAGAAGAAATGGCTGAATTAATACAGGGAGCAAAACAATATTTTCAGTGATATGTACTCAGGTGTATCAATAACTGTACTGTAGCCCTTGCAGTTTTTTGAAAGCTGTTTAAACCAGGGAAGCAAAAATCTGGGCAGCATCAGTACAATAAGGAGTAGGAGGGGGGACAACAAGAATAAGGGCAGTCACCCTCAGGAGCTTGTCTAACCAAAGCAAAGCAAGTGCATGACTATTTCAGCACTCTGACCCTTTCTCCACCCCGACCAGCAGCCAACCCTATCTTTTCCATACCTTTTTGGAGGCAACAGACAATGATTGGGTACTATATGTAATCCAAGAGAGTTACAAATGCCAGTAGGATTACTTTCCCCAAAATCCAGAAACCCTATCATCCAAGGAATCAAACATGTTTGTTTTCTCAAATTCTGTCAGCAGTGCTTGCTCAGGGTGTTGAAAACCTGTTCCTCAGTCCTGTTGGGAGGAAGGGATTTCTACCAAGATTTTCTTAAAATCTAAGAAAGATGATGCTTGGAGAAAAGTATTAGACCATTCGGTTCTAAACATCTTTCTTAAAAATATTCCAGAGTTAAAAATGCTAACCCTGCAGTCTGTCTTTTTTTTTTCCCCCCAAACCAGTTATTTCTAGTAACTCTGGATCTGACCGATACATGCCATCATATAATCCAAAAATACTTCTTTTGGTGTTTTAGGATTTTTTTTTTTGGTCTAGATTACAGTTTTGGTTTGCATCCTTGCTCATTGGACTCACCATAGCTCCAAGAGATTTTTCCAAAATGCCTGTCTGCAGCAATTGTCTTCTGCACATTTCAGGGAATTCACATTTACCCCTACCTGAACAATTGCCTCATCTTGGCTAAATTAACTCAAGACACCCAGACAGCTCTTTGCTTCATCATAAACCTCTTTGAAAACCTAGGCTTCAGTCTAAACCTGGGGAAAACTTCCTTAACTCCATCTCGCAAGTTAACAATTCTGGGATGCCTGTTGGATAACTGTCATGATGTCCTGTCTTCCACTAGAAAATGTTTAATTTTGCCAGTTTAAGTTTTTAGATGTGTCTCACCAATCTGTGACCACTGCAAGAGAATTCCTCAGAATTTTGTGTTATATGACCTCCACTACTCTAATGGTTCCTTTAGCCAGACTCCATACAAAGCAGATCCAGTAGATATCCTTAAATTTACTCTTGCAGTATTCTTAATTTATGGAATTCCCTGCCATGGAAGCCCGTTGTCGGCCAGTATACCAAAGCCTACTGTTGCTTTATAGTACGATGAACTTCTGACATATATGCGCCTTGTGAAGTGTAGGGCATAAATGTGACATCCAGGTGTACCATTCTTTGCACTTCTTTGCCACCAGTCCAGATGCATCTCCAGATAATCTGTCTCAACGCCTACATAGTTTCCACCAGTCTGAACGCAGTTTTCATTCACCGTTTGAATTCTTACATCATCTTGCTAGTACCAAGCCATTGCAGACAAGTACCCCATTGGGGGTTTGTTTCTTCTTGGCTTTTTTGTTGCTCTGGGGGGTTAATGTTATCCAGGAAACAGGTTCTCTAGAAGGCCCACCACAATAGTGTCTTATTTGCCTAAGAGTTTCTCACGACCATGTGACCTGTTCGATTTGTCAGGCTTTTGTACAAAAAAACCCTTCAAGTAGACTTTCTTCCCTTTCTTTGTACCATGAAAACCAGCACCTTTAGTTTCTCGCTAAATATACAATGAAGCGAACTTCCCAACCTGAGGGTCAGCTGTTAGGGAAGGAGGAGGGTAAAAAATTTAGACCAGAATCTTCCTCTGTCCAGCCTCCACTGGGAGTTTCTCCTGAGGTCGGTGAGAACACAGAGGCTTTTCCGGTTTTGTTAGAATCTTCTGCCGTGACCGGCTTGGAGACCAGCGAGGATATGGCTGGCAGTGCACCCAGTGAGCCTTTGCAAATGTCCATTTCAGACTTTAAGGGGGAACCACATTTGATTATTTCCGAGTGGCCTGGGGGTGTTCTGCAGATTTTAGCTGGGGTAGAAGTTCCTACTACAATTATCGAATGCTGTCCTAGCTCAGAGCCTTCTAAGTTTTATAGGGCGGACGTTACTTTAAAGAAGAAGAAAAAAAACTAAACCTGTTTCTCCTGCTCTTCAAGATCCACAGAGTGAGTGGCAGGCTTTTACTCAGAGTTTGTTTAATGACATTAAAACCTCCTCAGGGGATTTCAGTTCCTCTGCCCCCTTGGTCCTCTACTCTCCTTAAAAGGCCTAGGGAACAGAATTCCACTGAAGAGGAGTTGGGTTTCTGATGAGGAATCCCTTACTTACTCTTCTCAGATTCCTTCTCCTTTAGAATGTGGGTCAGAGGAAGAGGAATCTAATAGTCCTGATACTCCCTTTGTGGAAATTTCATTTGGGGCACATTTGTCAGGGTGATGGAATTTTTTAAATGGGATTGTTCTCTGGTATCTGACATCCATAAGAGGTGCTATGAGGTGTTGCAGATGGAATCTCTGAAATCTTTTGATATTCCCCTTGTTTTGGCTGCTGCTTTGTTGGATGCTTTTTCCAATATTTCTAAAGCTCCCAAGTCCCTGCCCCCTGCTGCTAAGAAGCCTGATAGGTTTTACAGGGTGGCTGAGGATTGTAACTTTTTGTACAAATGTCCTGCTGCTGACCTCTCAGTGGTGTCTTTAGCCTCTGGCAAGCCTTCTTTGTTGCTTCCTTTGCCCAAGTTATTGCCCTCTGATAAAGAGAGCAGAACCATGAAAAGGCTAGGTAAGAAGGTTTGTACCTCTGCTAGTCTGGCTTTTAGGGCTATTAACTATCAGACCCATTTGTCCAGGTATGTGTTGATTGTTCTTTCTCAAGCTTGTCAGTTTATTTCTGATCTCTCAGACTCTTGAGGGTAAAACTTCTGCTCTTTCCTTGTCAGGGATTTCCTCTCAAGTGGTTCGTTATTCTTTCAAGTGTAGTTATGATGTGGCAGATGCCTCTTATAGGATTGCTGCTTTTGGTTCAGTGATGGAGGTATTCTTGGCTTATGCTTTAACCTTTACCTGATGATATAAAAGTCTAAGGTGATTATGGGTGCTCCTTTTGATAATGAACTTTTGTTTGGGGAAGCAGTTGCTGGTTTAAGTCCCTTCAGGATAAAGGGAAGGCCTTACAGGAACTCAAACATGTGTTTGTCGCTCCTGTGCCTAAATATCAGAAAAATACTCCAATAAGCCAGCTTTTGTTTGCAGGCAGTCTCGCCCTCCTACTAAGGGCAAAAAGATTGGCAAGCGGACTCCTCTTGCTAAGGCTGTTCAGACTTAAGGGACTCAGAAGTCTTCCTTTCCTGATGAACCAGGTGCTGTATCTGTCTCTTTCCATCCACATTCCTCTTTCTCTTTGCCTTTCTCTTTCTGTTTGGCTTCAGATTGCTCAGGCTTCTTGGGTTCCGTCTATCATTCATCAGGATAATTCATGGTGTGGGAATACCATCCCCCTTATATGGGCATTCCTCAGCCTCCTTGGAAAAAACTTTTTTTCCCCCAGAGGTTCTTAGAGACATTTTTGACTCTGGGTACTACTCAGGAGATGCATGTGTCCCAAAGGGGGGAGGGGGGTTTATTCCAGAGTGTTTCTAGTGCCCAGTAAAGAGAGTATTTTAAGATCAATTTTAGACTTCTCTCATCTATTTACTTTTTTGAAGATACCCTCTTTCGCATGTTGTCCCTCCAGTCTCTTTTTCCTTTTTTGCTATCTCAGGCCTATGTGATGTCTCCGGATCTCAAGGATGCTCATCTCAGTGTTCTGATCCACCCCATTTTCAGGAAGTTTTTTCATTTCTTTGTTACTTCTGGCATTTTCAGTTCTCTGCTTTGCCCTTTGGCCCTTTTGCTGCCCAAGGGTATTGTGCAAATGCTTCACTCCTGTGTTTGCTTTTTGTAGGTTTCAGAGGATCCAAGTATTTCCTTATTTAAGCAACCTGCTGATGTTCATTGTGTTTCACTGTTGCAGTCATTACAATTGGGTTATCCTACTGGCAGGCTACCTGCAGTCGGTCTGAATTCCAAAGTCTAGGTCCGGCGTTGGTTGCTGTCGCATCCTCCCTGACGTCAGTGTGCCAGGGGTATGAAAGATGTAGCCGACACCATTTTCTCCACTTTTTCTTGCCGCACGGTGCCCAAAGCAAAAGCAGTTTGCAAGTGCTGGTCGGCCATCTCCTGAGATTTTCAAGTTCGAATTTCAGATCCGAAGTCTTCATTAAAAGCTAAGTACCCCATTGGGAAAACTTTTTTCTTGCTCCAGACCGATGTCAGAAAAAGTTAATAATTGTATTTCTTGTGGGAAGCAAATACCTCATAAGGATTTTCATTCTTACTGCATTCCTTGCCTAGGCCCTGACCATGACGTTGCTAGTTGTCGGTTTTGTGCTAGATGTAACCAACGCACTATTAAGCGTCAGTACGATTTTGCATTTCATTACTTTGGTGGAAGATTTAATTGTATAATGCCGTCGGAACTGCCGACTACTGGAATTTACAAAAAAATGCAAGGAAAAAGAGGACAGGCATCCGAGGTCCAAAACCGATGAGGCTTCTTCTAGGCCAGTCGCCGGTTGTCAGTGAGGTGCTTTCGCAGCCCCTGGCGACCGCTACTTTAGAGCCGTAGGCAGATACCGATTCCCACGTGGAGTCAACCAGGCCTACAGAAACTCAAGGTATTGGACCTTCGGAAACCATTCCCTCAGATGGGTCCGGAGCTGCTGAGCAGGCATCGGCTTCTGAGGGCTTTTTCAGACCTACACAAGTATATGTTAAAACTACTTCAGCTACAAAGGCAAAGACTAAAGCAGCTTTAAAGACAAAGAAACAAGTACAACAGTCCCATGGACAGGCCTCCATGCCTAAAAAACAAATGCTCAAAATGGCCAAAGACTTAATTACTTTGATCAGGGGTTCTCCTTCCCCTCCTGACAAGAGACTTAGGCAAGAGATAGAATATGAATCTTCAGATCAGGTTTCCATTTCATCTGATTCCTCTTCTGATCAGGAATACTCTCTTCCTCCTTATGAGGATTCTTATGCTGAAGAATATATCCCCCTCAGCTTCTCCTCCTGAGGATTATTCTTTTGGGGAAACACTGCATACCATGAGGGAGCATTCCACTGGGAGAGCCAAGATTATTCAGAATCTAAGAAAAGTCTCAGAGACTTTCTTTTACTGCCTCAGCACAGGTTTCCATTTCATCGTTTTCCTCTTCTGATCAGGAATACTCTCTTCCTCCTTATGATGATTCTGATGCTGAAGAATCTATCCCCTCAGCTTCTCCTCCTGAGGATTATTCTTTTGGGGAAACACTGCATACCATGAGGGAGCATTCCACTGGGAGAGCCAAGATTATTCAGAATCTAAGAAAAGGCTCCGAGACTTTCTTTTACTGCCTCAGCACAGGCCCTTGGCTATTCCACCTGTGCTAGACATTGTAGATGTATTTTCAGAGTCCAGTCTGACTCCAGACTCCTTACCTCCAGCTCCTGTTAAGCCAGACAGATACTACAGTGTCCCAGACTCCCACACATTTCTTTTTAAAAGCCCTGCTGCTGACCCAGAAACTCTCTCTCAGGGTCCCAAGGGGGTCAAGGCTTCCACTGCAAAAAAACCCTACCCCCTCTGACAGAGATTCCAGGGCACTGGACAGATGGGGAAAAAAGATTTACACTTCTGCTACCTTGGCTATAAGGGCTTTAAATTGTCAGTTTCACATGCTTAAATATCAGCAAAACATTATGTCACTGCTTAAACAGAAAATGTTGACAAATTCTGAATGTGCAGAAAACAAAAAAATGCAGGATGTTCATCGTGTTTCACTGCTGCAGTCATTACACTTGGGTTATCCCGCCGTCAGGCGGTCCCGCAGTCGTCCAGAGTTCCAAAGTCTTGGTCCGGTGTCGGTTGCTGTCGCTTCTTCCCGGACGTCAGTGTGCCAGGGGTATATAAGATGCAGCCGATGACATTTTCACCAGTCTTTCTTGCTGTGCGGTGCCCGAAGCAAAAGCAGTTTGCAAGTGCCGGTCGGCCGACTCCTGAGATTTTCAATATGAATTTCAGAACCGAAGTCTTCAATAAAGCTAAGTACTCCATTGGGAAAACTTTTTCTTGCCTCAGACTGATGTCAGTAAAAGTTAATAATTGCATTTCTTGTGGGAAGCAAATACCTCATAAGGATTTTCATTCTTACTGTATTCCATGCCTAGGCCCAGACCACAACGTCACTAGTTGTCGGTTTTGTGCTAGATTTAACAAGCGCACTATTAAGTGTCACTTTGACTTTGCTCGCCATTACTTTGGCCGAAGGTTCAATTTTACCATGCCGTCGGAACAACTGACCGGAATTCACAAAAAACACAAAGATAAGGATAAGGACAGGCATCTGAGACCCAAAACTGACGAGGAAGCCTCTTCTAGGCCAGTCGCCGGTTCTCAGTGAGGTGCTTTCGCAGCCCCTGACACCTGTTACCTCAGAGTCACAGGCCGCCTCTGACTCCCACGTGGAGACAGCTAGGCCTCTGGATACTCAAGGTATTGGGCCTACGGAAACTAACCCCTCAGATGTGTCCGGAGCCGCTGAGCAGGCATCGGCTTCTGAAGGTGTTTTCAGACCTTCACAGCCTACCATCAAAACTACAGCCAAGTCTAAAACTCCTTTAAAGACAAAGAAGCAGGTACAGCATTCACCTGGACAGGCCTCCATGCCTAAAAAACAGATGCTCAAAATGGCCGAAGACTTAATTACTCTGATTAGGGGGTCCCATTCCCCCTCCTGATAAAAGGCCTAGGCAGGATACAGATTATGATTCCTTGGACCAGGTTTCCATTTCTTAGGAATCCTCTTCTGACCAGGGATACTCTTTACCCCCCTATGAGGACTCTGATGCTGAAGGATCAATCCCTTCAACCTCTCCTCATGAGGATTACTCTTTTGGGGAAACTTTACACACCATGAGGGAGCATTTCCATTGGGAGGGCCAGGATTATTCAGAATCCAAGAAAAGGCTCAGAGACTTCCTTTTATTGCCTCAGCACAGGCCCCTTGCTATTCCGCCATTGTTAGATATTGTGGATGATGTGTTCTCTGAATCCAGTTTAAATCCAGATTCATTGCCCCCTGCTCCAGTCAAGCCAGACAGATACTACAGAGTCCCTGACTCTCTCAAATTTCTTTACAAAAACCCTGTTGCTGGCCCAGAAACTATTTCCCATGGTCTCAAAGGGGTAAATGCTTCCACAGCTAAAAATCCAGTTCCCTCTGACAGGGATTCTAGAGCATTAGACAGATGGGGGAAGAAAGTTTACACTTCTGCAACTTTGGCAGTAAGGGCTTTAAATCGCCAGTTTCACATGCTTAAATACCAACAATATTTAATATCTGTGTTAAAACAGAAAATGCTTACAAGTTCAGAACATCCTGACTATAAGGAAATGCAGGATTTATTGCATGCAGCTGAACAAGTGGGAAAACATACTCTGCAATGTGGTTTTGATTCATTAGAGGTTTCTTGTAGAGCAGCAGTTACAGGATCTGTGATTCGAAGGCATGCTTGGTTAAAAGAACAAGGTTTACCTGATCATGTTAAGTAAAAATTATTGGATGCTCCTTTACAGCAGGATATTTTATTTGGTGTTAAGGCAGAAGAGGTACTAAAGAAAATGGATAAGGCAAAATCTATGCAAACAGTGAAGGATTTCTTACAGGTGCAGCTACCTCGTTTTAGCAGAAATTGGCCTTCAAAAAATTGGTCCTTTCCAGTGTCAGACAGACCACAAAGAGGCAGATACAGACGCCCAAGAGGCAGATCTCAACCCCAAGGCTCTTACAGACCACGGCAGTGGGGTGCTTCAACCCCAACAGGAGGGGAAGACAAGTCTCAACCTTATAGGAAACAGTCCCAATGACTTCCCCCTTCAAAAGCCAAGCACTTACCTTTTGGCAGCACCCTTAGGGGGGAAACTAGCACTTTTTTCACAAAATTGGCGTATAATCACCCAAGACAAATGGGTTCTGAATATTGTGTCTCAAGGTTACAGGTTCCACTTTCACACTCTACCAAGGCCAAATGGAATGCCAGACCTGCCAAAAAAAATCAATGGGCAGAGGCACAAAAACAAATCACAGCCCTCATGGACATGAGAGCTATTCAAAAAGTGCCACAACAGGATCAAGGACAAGAATTTTACTCAAGACTTTTCCTGGTCCCCAGAAAGGACAAAGCCTGGAGACCCATACTGGACCTTTCTACGCTACTTACCTGGATGTCCCAAAATTCAAAATGTTGACACTACAGCAGCTTCTTCCCATGCTGGGCAAGAAGGCTTGGCTTGTTACTTTGCATCTCAAAGAGGCATACCTGCATGTCCCTATCAGACAAAATTGCAGAAGATACCTCAGATTCATAGCTGGCTCAATACATTATCAATTCTCTGCACTGCCCTTTGGCTTATCTACAGCGCCCAGGGTCTTCACAAAATGCCTGGCACCAGTAATTGCATTTTGCAGACAAAAAGGAATTCAAATATATCCATACTTGGACGACTGCCTTATTCAAGCAGAGAGCAAGGACATTCTTCTAAAGCATCTGGCATTTGTAAAAAGATTACTAATTTGCCTAGGGTACACAGTAAACCAAAAGAGGTCAAAACTAGTGCCCTCACAAGAGATAATATTCCTGGGTGCCAGCTTAAATACAACGGCCCAGATGGCTTATCTCACGCCAGACAAGCAAGGACAACTGACTCAGTACTTTCAATTGATGGCAACAAAAACCCAACTCCCTGCAAGAAAAATTCTGCAGGCCTTGGGGTTCATGGCATCCTGCATACTATTAATACCATATGCCAGACTGCATATGAGGAAATTACAGTGGTACCTAAAAAGTGTTTGGAATCAACACTGCCACAGTTTGGAAACAGTAATACCACTTATCCCCTGCCTACAACAGGAGTTTTGATGGTGGGCACAGGCATGTCACCACAACAAGGGACAGCCTTTCACTGTACCCACAGCCAGGCAGACACTAACAACAGATGCTTTGGATTACGCCTGGGGAGCACACATGGCAGGAAAATGTATTCAGGGCAAGTGGGCCGCAGATCAAATGCATCTTCACATCAATCAAAAAGAGATGCTAGCTGTACAAAATGCCCCAACAGCTTTCAAGGACCTACTGCATCCAGGACAACTATTACTAAAGACAGACAACACCACAGTTATGTGGTACATAAACAAACAAGGGGCACTCATTCTTACCCCCTCTGCAGACAAGTTATGACCTTGTGGAACACAGCTCTAACCTATCAAGTTCATCCGCAAGCACAATTCCTGCCAGGAAAGAAAAATACTCTGGCAGACGACTTAAGCAGAAACATCATGGGATCCTCACGAGTGGAAATTAAATCCACAAGTATTCAGCATAATACAAAAATGGGGGAGCCCAGACATAGCTCTATTTACCTCCCCAACGAATTGCCAGCTACAGAAATTCTGCATAAGGACTTACCACACACAAGCATGGAAAGGGGATGTTCTCTCGTTCAGCTGGAACAGCCTAAAAGTTTATGCCTTCCCACCACTGCCTCTCCTTTCAAAGGTACTCCTAAAAGCCAGACAAGAAAAGCCAAAAATGATTCTGATTGCCCCAGACTGGCCACACCAGCACTGGTACCCAATCTTAAAGAACTTAGCTCAAGGCCCACCATGGATTTTACCTCAAATACCTCATCTTCTGACTCAACAAAACAATCAGATCCTGCACAGCCAGCTCAAAACCTTAAACCTGGCTGCATGGCAGATCCCTTAGACAAGCAGACAACACCTCTCTCTAAAGCTGTTATGGATGTCATTTTGGAGGCCAGGAGGCCTAGCACCAGGAAATCCTATTCAGAAAAGTGGAAGAGATTCTGTGCCTGGAACCAGGCTCAAAGCTTAGACCCTCTTGTCCCAAATATTCCTCAGATATTACAATACTTAACTGAGATGCTGGACAAAGGCCTATCCTTCTCATCCATTAAGATACATGCCTCTGCCATCTCGGTTCATTACAACACAGATCCTCCTATTTTCTTTCATCCATTGCTAAAACAGTACCTCAGAGGGGCTAAAAACATAAGACCGCCCCGGAGAGCACCAACACCAACTTGAGACCTAAATTTTGTCTTGGAAAATCTAACTTTACCTCCTTTTGAGCCAGCCAATTCAGCAGAATTAAAATATGTGCCATGGAAAACTGCCCTGCTTTTGGCAATAACCTCAGCAGGAAGAGTCTGAGTTACAGGCACTAATGGCAGTAGAGCCTTTCATCATTTTTCACAAAGACAGGGTTTCTTTAAGAACAAACCCTTCATTTATGCCAAAGGTGGTATCCAGCATTGCTCTTAACCAAACTATTCACTTGCCAACCTTTTATCCAAATCCCCAGAATAAAGGGGAGAGACGTCTGCATTCATTGGACATACACAGACAGTTAAGCTTCTACTTGGACAAAACAAAAGCTTTCAGGAAAACCGAGCAGTTGTTGGTAGCATATGCTGCAGGATCACAGAGAAAGGCTATTTCAAAGCAGACCATTTCAAAGTGGATAGGACACTGTATCCGTTTCTGCTACACACAGCAGGGAAAAACTGTACCTAGCAACATTAGACGACATTCCACCAGGGCAACAACCACCTCAACTGCCTACCTTAGGGGAGTACCTACCAAAGATATCTTGGAAGCTGCAACTTGGAGTTCAGTGCACACCTTTACCAAACATTATCACTTGCCTCTATTCTATATCCAGGGCTGGCTTTGCCACTGCCATGCTGCAGGGCCTCATAGCCACCCCAAATCCTCTATAGAACCAGCCACCCTACCTCAGCTTTGGGATTCTACCCAAGTGTAATGACTGCAGCAGTGTAACACGATGAACATAGTACAGTTTTGTATCTACCATAAATGTAGATGTTCGAGTGTATTCACTGCTGCAGTCCAGGTTACCCTCCCTCCTTCCCCTCTTTCTTAGCTGGGACTTATCTATGCCTTTCTACCCTTCAGTACTTATGTGGTATATTTGCTGGTAACTGAAGGTTTTGGTTTTAACCTTTTATGTATGTTTTATTAGCAATACGTATTGCCTACCTTTTTGGGGGCACCTGACATCTGGGGCAAGAAAAACTGAAGAAAATGTTATCGGCTGCATCTTATATACCCATGGCGCACTGACGTCAGGGAAGAAGCGACAGCAACCGACGCCGGACCAAGACTTTGGAACTTTGGCCTACTGCGGGACCACCTGACGGCAGTGAATACACTCGAACATCTACATTTATGGTAGGTACAAAACTGTACTATTTATTGCATGCAGCTGAACAAGTTGGAAAGCATACTTTACAATGTGGTTTTGATTCTTTGGAGGCCTCCTGCAGAGCCGCTGTTATGGGTTCTATCATTAGGAGGCATGCTTGGTTAAAGGAACAGAATCTGCCTGATCATGTTAAAGCAAAATTATTAGATGCTCCATTGCAACATGATACCTTCTTTGGTGTTAAAACAGAACAGGTGTTAAAGAAAATGGAGGACAAAGCCAAATCTATGCAAACAGTCAAGGATTTCTTACAGGTACATCCTCCAAGGTTTAGCAGACACTGGCCTACAAAGAATTGGTCCTTTTCAGTGTCAGACAGGCCACAAAGAGGCAGATACAGACGCCCTAGAGGCAGATCCCAGCCCCAAGGCTCATACAGGTCTAAACAATGGGGTGCTTCTACCTCCAAAAGTGGAGAAGACAAATCACAGCCATTCAGAAAGCAGTCCCAGTGACTTCCCCCTGCCAGCACCAAGCACTTATCTTCTGGCAGCTCCTTTAGGGGGAAAACTAGCACTTTTTTCTCAAAACTGGCACCTAATCACCCAGGACAAATGGGTCTTGAACATAGTGTCACAAGGTTACAGGTTCCACTTTCACACCATGCGAAGGGCAAACGGTATGCTGGACCTGCCAAAAAATCAATGGGCAGAGGCACAAAAACAAGTTTCATCCCTCATGGACATGAGGGCCATTCAGCAAGTACCACCACAAGAGCAGGGACAAGGATTTTACTCAAGACTTTTCTTAGTGACAAAGCCTGGAGGCCAATACTGGACCTATCTATTCTAAACGCATACCTGGATATTCCAAAATTCAAAATGTTGACTCTGCAGCAGCTTCTGCCCATGCTGGGCAAGAAGGCTTGGCTTGTAACTTTAGACCTAAAAGACGCATACCTGCATGTTCCAATCAGACAATCATGCAGAAGATACCTCAGATTCATAGCTGGCTCAATGCACTACCAATTCTCTACACTGCCCTTTGGCTTATCTACTGCGCCCAGGGTCTTCACAAAATACCTGGCACCAGTAATTGCTTTTTGCAGATAAAGAGCAATACAAATATATCCTTACTTGGACGACTGCTGTATTCAAGCAGAGAACAAGGACATACTTCTGCAGCATCTGGCATTTGTAAAAAGATTATTAACATGCCTAGGGTACACAGTAAATGAAAAGAAATCAAAACTTGTACCCTCTCAAGAGATAATATTCCTGGGTGCAAGCTTACATACAACTGCCCAGATGGCTTATCTCACGCCAGACAAAGGCAACTGACTACTTATTTCAAAAAGTTGGCAACAAACACTCAGTTAACTTTAAAAAAAAATTCTGCAGGCTTTGGGCTTCATGGCATCATGCATTCTGCTAATTCCATATGCAAGACTGCATATGAGGAAATTACAATGGTATCTAAAAAGTGTTTGGACTCAACATTGCCACAGCTTGGAAACGATAATTACACTCATTCCCTGTCTGCAGCAGGAGTTTTGATGGTGGGGAAAGGCCTGTCACCACAACAAGGGGCGGCCATTCTCCATACCCCAGCCAGGCAGACATTGACAACAGATGCATCAGATTATGCCTGGGGTGCCCACATGGCAGGAAGATGTATTCAGGGCTCATGGTCCGCAAACCAAATGCATCTACATATCAACCAAAAAGAGATGCTAGCTGTTCAGTGTGCCCTGACAGCCTTCAAGGACCTACTTCATCCAGGACAACTACTGATAAGGACAGACAATACTACAGTCGTGGTACATAAACAAGCAGGAAGGCACACATTCCTACCCCCTTTGCAGACTAGCCATGACTTTGTGGGACACAGCATTGACTTACCAGGTACATCTGCAAGCACAATTCCTGCCAGGAAGGATAAATACTCTGGCAGATGAACTAAGCAGAAACCTCATGGATCCCCACGAGTGGAAATTGGATCCACAAGTCTTCAACATGATGACAAGGAATTGGGGATGTCCGGACATAGATCTATTTGCCTCTCCTCACAACTGCCAACTACAGAGATTCTGCACAAGGACTTATCACAAGCAAGGATGGAAAGTGGATGCTCTATCTTTCAGCTGGAAAAACTTAACAGTATATGCCTTTTCTCCACTGCCTCTCCTCCCCAAGGTACTCCTAAAGGTCAGCAAGAGAAACCAAAAATGATATTGATTGCCCCAGACTGGCCCCATCAGCACTGGTACCCAATCCTCAGGAACTTGACTCAATGCCCAGCATGGGCATTACCTCAAATTCCTCACTTACTAACCCAACAAAACAATCAGGTCCTACACAGTCAACTCAGGACCTTAAATCTGACAGCATGGCAGATAATGTAGCTTTTCAAAACACGCCTCTCTCTAAAGCAGTGATGGATGTTATTTTGGAGGCCAGGAGGCCCAGTATCAGAGAAAATCTTATGCAGAAAAATGGAAGAGATTCTGTGCTTAGAACCCGACACAAGGAATTAACATGACTGTTCCAAATATCCCTCAGATTTTACAATACTTAACTGAGATGCTGGACAAAGGCCTATCCTTTTTATCAATTAAGATTCATGCCTCTGCCATTTCAGCTCATTACAATACAGAGCCACCTATTTTTTCTCATCCTTTATTAAGGCAGTACCTCAGAGGAGCCAAAACCTTATGGCCTCCAAGGAGATCACCAATACCTGCATGGGATCTCAGTTATGTCTTGGAAAAACTCACTCTGCCTCCTTTTGAGCCAGCCGCTACAGCTGACATAAAATTTTTATAGTGGAAAACAGCTCTGCTCCTAGCAATAACCTCTGCAAGATGAGTCTCAGTGCTACAGGCACTCATGGCTGTGGAACCTTTTATCATTTTTCATCCAGATAGGGTATCTCTAAGGACAAACCCCACATTTATGCCTAAGGTAGTGTCCAGTGTGGCCCTCAACCAAACTATTCATTTGCCTACCTTTTATCCAAACCCGCAGAATAAGGGTGAGAAACTTCTGCATTCTTTGGACATACACAGACAACTGCGCTTCTACTTGGACAGAACCAAAGCTTTCAGAAAGACTGAGCAATTACTGGTAGCATATGCTGCAGGATCACAAGGAAAGTCTATCTCAAAGCAGACTATTTCCAAGTGGATAGGTCACTGCATTCGTTTATGCTATTCTCAATATGGCAAATCAGTGCTTAAGGGCATTAGGCCACATTCAACCAGAGCAGCAGCCTTCCTCAGAGGAGTGGCAACCAAAGACATTTTAGAGGCTGCAACCTGGAGTTCACTGCACACTTTTACAAAGCACTACCACTTATCACTCTACTCCAAATACAGGGCAGGCTTTGCCACTGCAATCCTGCAGGGCCTCATAGCTGCTCCTAATTCTATTTAGTTCCAGCCTCACAACCTTAGCTTTGGGATTCAACCCAATTGTAATGACTGCAACAGTGAAACACGATGAACATAGTACAGTTGTGTACCTACCATAAATGTAGATGTTAGAGTGTATTCTCTGTTGCAGTCCAGGTTGCCCACCCACCATCCCCCTTTTCTTTGCTGGACCATATAACCTATGTGGTGTATTTGCTTGTAGATGAAGGAAACTTGTTACTTGTGGCATGCATGCTTTATAGACATATTTTTAGCCTACCATTTTGTGGGCATCTGACATCGGGGGCAAGAAAAACTGAAGAAAATGGCATCGGCTTCATCTTTTATATCCCTGGCGCACTGACGTCAGGGAGGAGGTGACAGCAACCGACGCCAGACCTAGACTTTGGAATTCAGGCCGAATGCGGGTAGCCTGCCAACAGGATAACCCAATTGTAATGACTGCAACAGTGAATACACTCGAACATCTACATTTATGGTAGGTACACAACTGTACTATTCAGGCATTCTCTCCAGATATTCTTTTGCAAAATCTTCATTTTGCTATCTGCCTTCTTTAGAGCCTGGGGTTCGCAATACATTTCAGAAAGTCTTGGATAGTCTTTCTGGGTTTCAGGATTCAGAGGGTGCCTATGCTGGCATCCCTGCCTACTCCAAAGACCTTGACTCTCATTTCCTTCTTTCAACTCCTCTTCTTCTGGACTCCATTACAACCAGGGAGCTTTTGAAAGCTCTGGGTTTCATGGCATCCACCATTCCTGTGCTCCATCTGGACAAACTCCACATGAGAAAGTTTATGGTTCTGAAGTCAGTTTGACTTCAACATGCTCATCCTCTAGACTTTGTAGTTCCTTTCCTTCCTTGTTTTAAGACAGAACTTTACTGGTGGATCCAGCAGTTGTCTCTAAATCCAGGGCGTCTTTTTCATCCCCCTCTTCCCTCTCAAGAATTGTTCACATATGCTTCAGAAGTTAGATGGGGAGCAGCATTTGGCTCCCTAAAGGAACAAGGGTTGTGGTCCCCTCTTCAGCAGGAGCACATCAGTATCAGAGAATGGGAGCTCTTATGCTGGCTCTTCAGGGATTGTATTCTCCTCTCCAGTGCCTCTTAAGATATTCACAGGTAATACCACAGTGATGTGGTATATAAACAGGGAGGAACAAGATCTTATCCTCTTTGCCAGCTGGCTGTCCTGTTATGGGATCTTGCTGTCAAATATCAAGTGACTGTTCAGGTATTTTACATCCCTTCAGGTCAAAATATTGTGGCTGACACTCTGATCATGTCCTTAACTCAATCCCATGAATGGATGCTTCACAGGTATGTGTTTCTGGACATTGTCCACCAATGGGGTACTCCTCACGTAAATCTATTTGCCTCCCCTCTGAACAGACAACTTCTGTTTTGTGCCAGAATCCCAGGTCCTCTTTTGTGGAAGGTGGACACCCTCTGTTTTTCTTGGAAGGGGATGTTTCTTTATGCAGTTCTTCCCCTCACTCTCATTTCAAAAATTCTGTTCAAAATTCAATAGGACACTCCCAAAATCTTGTTGGTGACTCCCTTTTGACCAAGACAATATTGGTTCCCTCTCTTGCATTTAGCCAAGGGCAGTCATCACAAGTTACCTCATAAGGTGGATTTACTCACACAAGACGAGGGATCTCTCATCCATCCCCACTTGTCCACTCTTTAACTGAAACTGTGGATGATAGGATTTTGATTCCACATAGACACCTTTTTATCCGAGGACATGCAGAAGGCCAGGAAGCATACTTCTAGGAAATCTTACTTGTCCAAATGGAAGAGGTTGTCTGTTTGGTGTCTTTCTTGTAACCTGGATGTTCCTTTGGTTCGCTGTCAATTTGTGAGAGTTGCTCATTGCTGGATTGTCCTATTCTTCTATTAAGGCCCCACTTATCAGCTGTCTCTGCTTGTCTGTTTTTATCTCTTCTTTTAGCTTCTATATTTTAGGGAAAACAATTCTTTAAAAGTATTCTTTACATTAGACCTCCCAGGAAGCCTGTTCCTCCTCCCTGGGATCTTTGTTTTGGAGAAGCTGATTTCAGGCTACCTTTGAGCCTGCTGCTTCAGCTTCTTAAAACATTGTTCTTGGAAGGCGGTCCTTTTGTTAGCTCTTACTTCTGCCAGACGAGTGTCTGAGTTGCAAACCCTTAAGGCTTGTCCTGTTTTGATATTTCATAAGGACAGGATGTGCTTATGTATTAATTCTTCTTTTATGCCCAAGGTGACTAATGAGATGATGTCCTTCAAGAATGCAACTGCAGTCCTGACATATGGGTTGTCCTGCCTCAGGCAGCCCCTCGGTCGGCCGGATTCCAAAGTCTGGGTTCGGTGTCGGCTGTTGTCGCCTCTTCCCTGACGTCAGAGCGGCTGGGGCATAAAATCATCAGCCGACGCCATCTTCTTCAGTCTTTCTTGCCGTGTAGTGCCCGAAGCAGAAGCAGTTCGCAAGTGCCTGTCGGCCAGCTCCTGTGTTTTCAGTTACCGAAGTCATCAAAAAGCTAAGTACCCCGTTGGGGAACCTTTTCTTGCCTCAGCCGATGTCAGATAAAACTGCAAAAGTTAATAATTGTTTGTCTTGTGGTAAACAAATACCTCATAAGGACTTCCATTCTTACTGCCTTCTCTGCCTGGGCCCAGACCACGACGTCTCGGCCTGTGCTGCCTGTGCTTGCTTCAATAAGCGCACACTTAGGCGCCGGGCAGAATTTGCTGAAGACTTTTTTGGGGAAAATTACTCCTATATCATGCCGTCGGAGCTTCCGACAGCACACGTTTCCAAAAAACGGAAGGACCGGGACTGACCTTCGCGGCCCGCGACTTCCACCGACACCACACCTAAGCCTACCGCGAGTGTATCGGTCTCTTCGGAGGTGGTAATTCAACCGCTCCAGGTCGACGACACCGTTTTACCGCACACTACGGTCCCGGAGGCTTCCACGGTGCCGGTTGTTGTTTTTCCTCCTAAAACCAAAGCCCAAGATTTGCCTGACACCATACCGGTGGACAAAGTTACTCCAGCACGTGGGACAGCTAGGCCTTCTGTGCCTATGTCCATCAAGGCCTACACACGTGCCAAGGCTGCCAGCCAGGCTAAGTCTGACCCTCCTAAACCTTTTTCACAGACTCCCACTTCGGATAAACAGATCATGACTTTAGCTGCAGATCTAATTTCTTTAATCAGGGGCTCTCAGGCTCATCCAGACAGAGGTTCTCAGCCGCCTTCAGACAAAAGGCCTAGGGTTGAGCAGACAGATACCCTTTCCTCAGATGAAGCCTCTGGTGAGTCAGGCTTTTCAGATTCCCAGGAAGAACCCTTCCCGGCCTACGAGGATTCTGATACAGATGAATCCATTCCCTCTGCCTCTCCTCCTGAGGATATTTCTTTTGGGGGAAATTCTCCACTCCATGAGAGAGCATTTTCAGTGGCGGGGCCAGGATTTCTCCGACTCCAGGAAAAGGCTTCGGACCTTCCTTAAGTTACCCCAGCACAGGCCTTTAGCTATTCCCCCAGTGTTAGATGTATTGGATGATGTGTTCTCAGACTCCAGTACTTCTCCTGATTCTCTCCCTCCTGCTCCTGTCAAGCCAGACAAATATTACAGGGTTCCTGAAACTCATAAGCATCTTTTTAAGGCCCACTCTGTTGATCTAGAAACTATTTCTCAGGGGCCCAAAGGAGTGGCCACTTCAACGACCAAGAATCCTTTGCCCGCAGACAGGGAATCTAGGTCCCTGGAGAGGTGGGGTAAGAAAGTTTTTACCTCTACCACCCTTGCCATGAGGGCTCTTAACTGTCTTTTTCATATGTTTCAGTATCAAGATTTTTTGATGGATGATTTGCAGAAAAAGTTAGCCTCTCCTGAGCCTTTGGATAGAAAGGCTTTGCAGGATTTGGTTCATAATACTCAGCAGGTTAGCAATCATTTTCTTCAGTGTGGTTATGATGCATTGGAAGCTTCATGTAGGGCAGCTATGACAGGGGCCGTCATACGTAGACATGCTTGGTTGAAAAAACAGTCATTGCCAGATCATGTTAAAGTAAAGCTTCTAGATACACCTCTGGAAAAAGACAAGCTATTTGGTGCTAATGCACAGGGTGTGTTGAAATCAATTGAGGAAAAGGCTAAATCAGTACAAACAGTCAAAGATTTCCTCCAGGTTCAGCCACCAAGGTTCAGCAGGAATTGACCTTCGAAGAATTGGTCCTTTCCAGACACTGACAAGTTTCAAAGGGGAAAAAGCAGGCGTGCTCGAGGTAGAGGGCAATACCGAGGCTCCTACAGGGGCCGCCAATGGCAACCAACTACTCAGAGAAGTGGCGCAGGGACTCCCACTGCTCAATAGGGGCAATCACAATGACTTGACTTTGACACCGCCGACCAAGGCTCAAAGAGAAGCTCCTTTAGGCGGAAAGTTATCCTTATTTTCAAAACATTGGCACGTTTTTACAAAGGACGGATGGATTTTGAACATAATAGACAAAGGTTACAGGTTCCACTTCCATACCTTACCAACAAGACAAGGCATGCCAAACCTGCCACACAATCAAAGGGCAGAGGCACTCATACAAGTTTCAAAGCTGCTACAAATCAAAGCAATAGAAAAGGTTCCTCCTCAGGAACAAGGCCAGGGATTCTACTCAAGACTGTTCCTTGTTCCAAGAAAAGAAAAGCAATGGAGACCTATACTGGACTTGTCCGCTCTAAACACCTTTCTCATTGTGCCAAAATTCAAAATGCTGACGTTACAGCAACTTCTTCCCATGCTGGGCAACGGGTCTTGGCTGGTTACTCTGGACCTCAAGGAGGCATACCTGCATGTCCCAATCAGACACAGTTGCAGAAGATACCTCAGATTTCTTGCAGGGTCAGAGCATTATCAATTCTCAGCATTGCCGTTTGGCTTATCTACTGCGCCCAGAGTATTCACGAAATGCCTGGCATCAGTAATTGCACATTGCAGAATCTAGGGGATACAAATTTACCCTTACCTGGACGACTGCCTTATACAAGCGGACAGCAAACAAGCCTTGATAAGAAACTTGGACTATGTCATACACTTACTACAGGCTTTGGGATACACAGTCAACATTCAAAAATCAAGACTACTGCCATCCCAACAAATAATTTTTCTAGGAGCCAAACTGGACACAAACTCACAAATGGCTTTCCTCATGGAAGAAAAACAAGAACAATTACCAGATTACTTCAAAAGCCTAGCAAAGTTCAAACAGATGACTGCAAGGAAAATTCTGCAGGCCCTGGGTTTCATGGCATCTTGCATTCTTCTGATTCCACTGGCAAGACTACACATGAGAAAACTACAATGGTACCTAAAAAGTTTATGGTCTCAACACAGCCACAACTTAGAAGAAATTATACCACTCATTCCATGTCTTCAAAAAGAATTTTTGTGGTGGGCACTAGCAAGTCAATTAAACAAAGGCATGTCTTTCAACAAACCTCAAGCAAGTCAAACCATTACAACAGATGCCTCAGATCATGGATGGGGGGGGGGGGGGGGCGCACATGGAAGGCAGATGCATGCAAGGACAATGGGCTCCCCGGGATATGCATCTGGACATAAATCAAAAAGAGATGTTGGCAGTGATTCATGCAATCGAGGCCTTCGCAAAATTTTTTCAGCAAGGTCATCTGCTAATAAAGACAGACAACACCACTGTCATGTGGTACATAAACAAACAGGGAGGCACTCATTCTTACCCCCCTCTGCAGACTAACAATGACCCTTTGGGAAAAGGCCCTGAAACTGAACTTACAGTTGCAATCCCAGTTTGTTCCAGGCAAGGACAATGTTCTGGCGGGCAGTCTAAGCAGAAACATTTTGGACCTGCACTAATGGATGCTGCATCCAGACATTTTTTCGCAAATAACTCATGCGTGGGGAAGGCCGGACATAGATCTCTTTGCTTCTCACCTCAATCATCATCTGAAGAAGTTCTGTTCGAGGACACACCATCTTCAAGCCTGGAGAATGGATGCTGTCCCCTTCAGCTGGAATTCTCTGACAATCTACGCATTCCCACCTCTACCATTAATGACCAAGGTGTTACTGAAGATCAAAGCAGAGCAACCGAAAGGTATTTTGATAGCTCCAGACTGGCCAAGGCAGCACTGGTATCCATTACTAAGGAGCATATCTCGCACCAAGCCGTGGCCCCTGCCTCAATGGCCTCTGCTACTAACTCAGCACAATTACAGGACTGTTCATCCCAACCTGCAAACATTGCAGCTGACAGCTTGGAGGGTTCCATGACTTCTACCCATATCTCTCTCTCCAGAAAAGTTCAAGAGATCCTACTGGAAGCACGCAGACCTTCCACCAGAAAAAGCCAAATGGAAGAGATTCATCACCTGGAATGCCAACAAGTGTCAGGATGTATCAGTAATAAACATGCCACAGATACTAGAATACTTGGCAGAAATGCTTCATAGTGGCCTTTCATATTCTTCCATAAAAATACACGCTTCAGCAATCTCAGCAAAATACAACTGTGATCCACCTGCGTTTTCACATCCTTTGCTAAGACAGTTTCTAAGAGGGATAAAGAATATCAAACCTCCCAGGAAACCACCAGTGCCTGCGTGGGACCTCAACTTCGTCTTGGAAAAATTGACTCTTACTCCTTTTGAGCCAGCAGCATCTTCAGAGATGCAATTTCTCTCCTGGAAAACAGTTTTCCTGTTGGCAGTTACCTCAGCAAGAAGAGTCTCAGAGATGCAGGCCCTCATGGCAGTACCTCCATTCCTCATTTTTCATCAGGACAGAGTTTCTTTAAGAACCAATCCTTCATTCATGCCAAAAGTGATATCCAGGGTGTCTCTAAATCAAGCAATTCACCTGCCTTCTTTCTTTCCCAATCCTCAAAATAAAGGAGAAAAGCTGCTGCACACTTTGGACATACACAGACTATTACGCTACTACTTGGACAGAACAAAGGCCAACAGAAAGTCTGACCAACTATTTGTAGCTTACGCTGCTGGAGTGCAAGGAAAGGCAATTTCCAAAATGGATTGGACACTGCATCAGATTCTGTTGTTCTTTCTATGGAAAAGGTGTGCCAGCCAATATCAGGCCACACTCCACTAAGAGGGGTGGCTACAAAGGACATTCTAAAAGCTGCTACATGGAGCTCCTTGCATACATTTTCCAAACACTACAACCTGCCTTTATACTCCAGATCCCGAGCAGGCTTTGTTTCGGCAGTCCTGCAGGGTTTTTTAGCTACATCATCTTTTTCTTAGATCCTACCACCCCCAGCTTGGCTATGGTATTCTACCCATATGTCAGGACTGCAGTTGCATTCTTGAAGGACTTAGTACAGTTTTGTACCTACCATAAATGTAGATGTCCAATAGATATGCAACTGCAGTCAGGTTTACCCTCCCTCCTACCCCTCAGTAATTTACCTTTTTGGGTCCACTACCCCTTTTCCAACTTAGCTGAGGATAGCTTTTATGGTGTATCTGTTTATTACTATTATGCATGTCTGGAATTTTATGCATTCTCTAAATTTAGCCTTCCTTGGAGGGCACCTGGCATCTGGGGCAAGAAACACTGAAGAAGATGGCGTCGGCTGATGATTTTATGCCCCAGCCGCTCTGACGTCAGGGAAGAGGCGACAACAGCTGACGCCGGACCCAGACTTTGGAATCCGGCCGACCGAGGGGCTGCCTGAGGCAGGACAACCCATATGTCAGGACTGCAGTTGCATATCTATCGGACATCTACATTTATGGTAGGTACAAAACTGTACTTTTTCGTGTTTCACTGTTGCAGTCATTACATTGGGGTAATCTGCTGACTGGTTGCCCTCAGTCTGCCTGAATAACAAAGTCTTGGGTCCTGCATCGGTTGCTGTCTCCTCTGCCATGACATCAGGTCATCAGGGGTATAAAACATGAAGCCGACACCATTTTATTCAGTGTTTCTTGCCATGCGGTGCCCGAAGCAGAAGCAGTTCACAAGTGCCGGTCGGCCGATTCCTGAAATTTTTGCATTCTGGTTTCAGAACCAAAATCTTCAACTAAAGCCAAGTACCCCATTGGGGAAGCTTTTTCTTGCTCCTTACAGATGTCAGTAAAAGTTAATAACTGCATTACTTGTGGGAAGCAAATACCTCATAAGGGATTTATTTGTATTGTATTCCTTGCCTAGGCCCAGATCATAACGTGCCTTGCTGTCAGTTTTGTACTAAATTTTCCCAACACACTATTAAGCGTCGGTATATTTTTGCTTCAAAATATTTTGGATCCAGATTTAATTATAATGAAATGTCGTCGGTTAGCAATCCGAGTTCACAAAAAACTCAAGTAAAAAGAGACAGACGGTCGAGGTCCAAAACCGACGACGAAGCTTCTCCTAAGCCAGTCGCCGGTACTCAGTGAGGCACTTTCACAGCCCCTGATGCCTGCTACTTTTGAGTCGCAGGCCCCTACTGAGACCCATGCGGAGTCTGGTATGCCGCGAGATTCTGAGTAATGAACCCGCGGTTGTCTCTCCCTTGGATGGGTCCAGAGCTGCTGAGCAGGCACCGGCTTCTGAGGGTGTTTTCAGGCCTCAACATTTTTATATAAAACCAATGCCAGCTTCAAAAACAAGATTAAAAGCATCTTCTAAGTCTAAAAAACCAAAGCATGAGCCACGCGCTCAGGCCCCTATGCCTAAAAAACAGATGATCAAAATGGCTGAGGACTTAATTACCTTCATCAGGGGTTCCCAGCCCCCCCCCCCCCTCTGCTAAGAGGCCTAAGCAAGACACTGATTATGAATCTTCAGATCAGGTTTCCATTTCTTCTGATTCCTCTTCTGATCAGGAATTTTCTAGTCCACCATATGAGGATTCAGATGCAGAAGAATCCATCCCATCTGCATCTCCTCCTGAGAATTATTCTTTTGGAGAAACCTTGCATACTTTAAGGGAACATTTTCATTGTTGTGTTTTCGGAATCAGGCTTGGCTCCTGATTTCCTACCTCCGGCTCCTAGTAAGCCAGACAGATGTTACAGGGTTCCTTACTCCCACAAATTTCTATTCAAAAATCCTGCTGTTTATCCTGAGACTATCTCACAGGGTCCCAAAGGTGTAAAGGCCTCTACAGCCAAAAATCCTACCCCCTCTGATAGAGATTCCAGGGCGCTGGATAGATGGGGAAAGAAGGTTTATACGTCTGCAACCTTGGCAGTTAGGGCCTTAAACTGCCAGCTTCATATGCTTAAATATCAACAGCATGTTATGGGCTTATTCATATAGAAAATTATGTTGATTTCTGATTGTGTGGAAAATAAAGAATTACAGGAATTATTGCATGCAGCAGAACAGGTTGGAAAGCATACTTTGCAATGTGGTTTTGATTCCTTGGAGGCCTCTTGCAGGGCCGCAGTTACTGGATCTGTGATTAGAAGACATGCCTAGCTTAAGGAGTAAAATCTGCCTGATCATGTTAAAGCTAAATTGTTGGATGCCCCTTTACAGCATGATACTCTGTTTGGTAATAAGGCAGAAGAGGTTTTAAAGAAAATGGAAGACAAAGCTAAATCTATGCAAACTGTAAAAGATTTCTTACAAGTGCAGCCACCCAGGTTCAGTAAGCACTGGCCTACTAAAAAATGGTTCTTTCCTGTGTCACACAGAGCCTCTCAAGGCAAATCCAGGCGTAACTTGTTTCTGAGCCTCTGCCCATTGATTTTGCGGCAGATCTGGCCAACCGTTTGGAATTGGCAAAGTATGGAAATGAAATCTGTACTCCTGGGATGCTGTTTTAATACCCACTTGTCCTGGGTGATTTAACTGCCAATTTTGAGCATGAAGTGCTAATTTCCCCCCCAAGGGGGCTGCCAAAAGATAAGTGCTTGGTGAAGGTAGAGGGAAGTCATGGAGACTGCTTACTGTAGGGTTCTGCTTTGTTTCCTCCAGATTTGGAGGTGGAGGCACCCCATTGCTTTGACCTGCAAGAACCCTGTGATTGGTATCTTGAGCCTTTTGAGCGCCTGGATTTGCTGTGTCTGTTCCTTGTGCTTGGTTCCAAGTACAGAATCTCTTCCATTTATCAGCATAGGATTTTCTAATACTAGGTCTTCTGGCTTCCAAAATGACATCCATCACAGATTTACTTAGAGGTGTTGTTTGAATAATTAAGTGATCAGCCACGCTGCAAGGCTCAGAGTTTGGAGCTGAGTGTGTAGAAGTTGATTGTTCTGCTGAGATAGTAAATGAGGTATTTGAGGCAAGTACCAAGGAGGGAGTTGAGACATATTCCTTAGAATTGGGTACCAGTGCTGGCGAGGCCAGTCCGGAGCAATCAGGATCATTTTTGTTTTTTCCTGTCTGACCTTTAGTAAGACCTTGGAGAGAAGAGGCAGAGGGGGAAAGGCATAGACTGATAGGTTTTTCCAACTGAAGGATAGGGCATCCACTTTCCATGCTTGTCTGTGATAAGTCCTTGTGCAGAATTTGTCCAGTTGATAATTTTGAGGAGAGGCAAATAGATCTATGTCTGGGCTCCCCCATTTTTATGTTACCATGCTGAAGATTTGTGGATCCAGTTTCCACTCGTGCGGGTCCATAAGATTTCTGCCTAGGTCGTCTGCCAGAGTATTTTGTTTTCCTGGCAGGAATTGAGCTTGAAGATGTACTTAGTAAGTCAAAGCCGTGTTCCACAATGCCATGGCTGGTCTGCAAAGGGGGTAGGAATGTGTACCCCCCCCCTGCTTGTTTATGTACCATATAACCGTGGTGTTGTCCGTCTTTATCAGTAGTTGTTCTGGATGAAGTAAGTCCTTGAAGGCTGTCAGAGCATTCTGAACAGCTAGCATCTCTTTCTGGTTGATATGCAGATGCATTTGTTTTGGGCTCCATATGCCTTGAATGCATCTCCATGCCAGGTGAGCCCCCCAAGCATAGTCTGATGCATCTGTAGTTAGGGTTTGGGTGGCAGGGGGTAGAGTGAATGACAGTCCCTTGTTTTGGTGACATGTCTCTGCCCACCAAAGAAATTACTGTTGTAGGCAGGGAATGAGAGAAATCATTGTTTCCAGACTTGTGACAATGTTGACTCCATAAACTTTTTAGGTACCACTGAAGTTTCCTCGTATGCAGTCTTGCATATGGAATTAGTAGAATGCAGGATGCCATGAACCCCAAAGCCTGCAGAATTTTTCTTGCAGATAACTGGGTTTTTGCTGCCATCTGTTTGAAGTTTTTCTTCAATAAAAATCCATGCCTCTGCCATCTCGGCTCATTACAACACGGAGCCTCCCCTCTTTTCTCATCCTCTGCTAAAACAGTATCTTAGAGGGGCCAAAAATTTAAGGCCTCCCAAAAGATCACCAACTCCTGCATGGGACCTCAATTTTGTGCTGGAAAAACTCACCCTGCCTCCTTTTGAACCAGCAGCTACTGCAGATATAACATTTTTATCTTGGAAAACAGCTTTCCTCTTGGCAATCAGTTCAGCAAGAAGGGTTTCAGAACTACAGGCTCTCATGGCTGTGGAGCCTTTTATTAGATTTTACCTGGACAGGGTGTTCCTCAGGACCAATCCTTTCTTTATGCCTAAGGTGTGGTATCTGGTGTGGCTCTTAACCAAACAATTCCCCTGCCAACATTTTACCCAAATCCACAGAACAAGGGGGAGCGGATTCTGCATTCATTGGACGTACGCAGACAACTAAGATTCTACTTAAACAGGACCAAATCTCTAAGAAAGTCTGAGCAACTACTGGTGGCATTTGCTTCAGGATCAGAGGGGAAGGCTATATCAAAGCAGACTATTTCTAAGTGGATAAGCCACTGTATTCTTTTCAGCTACTTGCACCATGGTAAACCTGTGCCCAAGGGAATCAGGTCACATTCCACCAGGGCTGCCTCTACCTCAGCAGCCTTTCTCAGAGGAGTTCCAACCAAAGACATTCTAGAAGCTGCTACTTGGAGCTCTGTTCATTCCTTCACAAAGCATTATCATTTGCCTCTGTTCTCCAAATCCAGAGCAGGCTTTGCCACTGCAGTTCTGCAGGGCCTTATAGCCACTCCTAATGCTATTTAGTTCCATCCTCCCATCCATAGCTTTGGTATTCTACCCAAATGTAAGGATTGCAACAGTGAAACATGAAGAACATAGTACAGTTGTGTACACTTACCATAAATGTAGATGTTAGAGTGTGTTAACTGTTGCAGTCCGGGTTACCCACCCGCCATGCCCCTGTTTCTATAACTTCTCTTTCCTTCTCTATATTCTAAAGCCTTTGTGGTGTATTTGCTTTTAGATAAAGGTAAAGTTTATGTTGCTAAAAGTGCATTTTCATTTATTGCTGTTTATTTATATATGTGTGTGTATGTGTGTGTGTATATATATATATATATATATATATATATATATATATATATATATATATTTTTTTTTTTTTGCTCCCCATTTGGGAGGCACCTGACATCTGGGGTAAGAAAAACTGAATAAAATGGTGTCGGCTGCATGTTTTATACACCTGACGTCATGGCAGAGGAGACAGCAACCGACGCAGGACCCAAGACTTTGTTATTCAGGCCGACTGAGGTCAACCTGCCAGCAGATTACCCAAATGTAATGACTGCAACAGTGAATACACTCAAACATCTACATTTATGGTAAGTGTACACAACTGTACTTTGTCGGTCTATTCATTTGCCTATTTTTTCCCTTCTCCGCATTTTCACAGTGAGAGGATGCCGCATGCTTTGGATGTGCATAGATAACTCAGATTTTGTTTGGATAAGACTGTCTGTTAAAAAATCTGGTAATTTTTCTTTTCATCCTAGTTCTGTAGGATTAGCTGTATCCAAGCAAACTATTTCTTCTTGGATCTCAAACGCCATTTCTTTTTTTTTATACTTTTCATGGTAAGAGTCTTCCGTATTCTGTAAAGTCTCATTCTATTCTGCGAGAGTTGTGGTTTCTTCTGGTGCTTTTTTCAAGGATTTGTATACTAATTCTGTTCTTGAAGCAGCTACTTGGACTTCTGTGCATACTTTTTCCAAGCACTACAAGTTGGATGGTAACTCCAGAGCTAGAGCTGGTTTTGCTAGGACCATTCTTCATGGCTTCTTAGAAGGCTGTACTACTCCTTGCTCCTCCAAAGTTTCTTCTTGAGCTTTGGTACTCTCTCGTGCATTGAGTACTGCAACAGTGAATGTAAGTCATAGTACAGTTGTGTAAAATCTTAACCTAACAGTAAATGTCCTTTCCTTCACTGTTACAGTATTCATTTGCTCCCTTCTTCCCCCTAGTCCCTTTTCCTTTCTGAATGCACTGGTTACCGCCTGGGTTTTCTTAGACTGGTGTTCCTACTGGGGCAATCAGTTCTGAGGATGGTATGTCTGAACGTAATCTTTATGGTCCATGCTATGCAAGGAGCATATTTGTGACATTTGGCTTACCTTACAGCAACAGTAGGCTTTGGTATACTGGCCAACGGCAAGTTTACACTGCAAGGAATCCCATACATTAAGAAAACTACAGCAGTGAAGGAAAGGTTATCTACTGTTATGGTAAGATTTTACACAACTGTACTTTCCTCACTTCAATTTGGAGTCTGCACCTCAATCTGCTGTTCTTTTCTGTGCCATTTTCTGGATTTGTCAAGAAAGAACTGTGGTGGGCAAATGAGAATTGGCTTGACCCAGGTCTTCTCTTTCTCCTGCCATTCCAACTCTGTCTGTTACCATAGTCACTTCAGACTTTGTATGGGAAGAGGTTTCTAAAGAGATCAAAGTTCAGGGGACATGGTAGCCCCACTTCAGGAAGTAAAATACTTAACTTCAAAGAAATGTTAGCCCTGATAGAAGCTTTAAAAGCCTTCAATTAACTGTGGAATCCAAGACCACTTTGTGATCACTGATAATACTACAGACGTTATGGTACATAGTACATAAACAAATGGGGAAGCAGGTCTTACCCCTTGTGCAGAATAGCATTGAGTGCTTGGAAGTTAGCATCTTAGCACACTGTTTTCCTGCAAGCAGCATACATCCTATCAGAGCAGAACACTGTTAATAAATCACTAAGCCGATCCAGGACAGACTTTTGTGAATGGATGTTACACCTAGAGGTCTTCCAGGAGATTGTCCACATGTAGGGAACTTCCCAAGTAGATCTGTTTGCCTCCATTTTATAGCAGACATTTACAGAAGTTCTGTACACAGACTCCTTGAAGACACGCCTGGAAAATTCACTCCTTTTCTTTTCATAGATGGAAGTGTTCCTGTGTGTCCCTTCCCCACTTCACCTGATTCCCATAGTTCTGCTAAAGGAAGACTTGCCCAAGGTTTTAATGGTAACTCCCTTTTGGCTCAGACAGCAGTGGTTCTGACCTCAGCACAAGGCCAGGAACAGTTACCAGAAACCTGCTCTTAGAGTGGACGTACTCGCACAGGAATAGGGTTCTCTCATCCACCATAACATTCTGAATCTACACCTGTATGGGTGGTAGTTATGAACCCATTTACAGAGGATGTGCAACAGGTGTTAAAGGCAGCTAGAAAACCTGTAATAAGAAAGTCATATTTATCTAAATGAACAAGATTTTCTAGTTGGTGCTGTACTAGAGAAAAAAAAAACATCCCTTGCAGGGCTGCCACAGGTTCTCCTTTACCAATGTGGATTGATCAATTCTAGTCTGTCTTACACTTCAAAGTACATTTTTCAGCAATTTCAGCTTGTCTGCCATTGTATACAGCTTTACTCCTCTTTTCAAGTGAAACCATTATTAAAAGGGATGGTGTATATTGCACCATTTAGGGAACGAGTTGCTCCATCATGGAATCTGAATTTTGTTTTGGAGAATATAACTTTACTTCCATTTGAACCTTCAGCAAGCTCTTTTCTAAAGTTCCTCGTGGAGTACAGCTTTTACAGCTTTGCGTATTGCTCTAACCTTAATTCGAATAGTATCTGAATTGCAAGCACTAATGTCTCTTTGGCCCTTTTTTGTATTTCATGAAGATAAGAGTGGCTCTTAGAACTAACCCTTCATTTTGTCTAAGGTGGTATCCAATTTCACTGTGAATCAGTCTATTCACCTTCCTGTTTTCCTTCGTCAACCTAAAAGCAGGAGAGAGAGAATATTGCATCACTGGATGTTCGTAGACTCCTCGGGTACTATTTGAGCAAGGCAAAATATTCCAAGCTAGCAGACTCTATATTTTTTTATGAAGGCAAGGAGAAAGGGCAACCAGTTACTAAACAGGGAAAATCCAGATGGTTATACAAGACTGCTCATTTCTGCTATTCTCCCCATGGAACCTCACCCCCCTTTGAATTTTAGGGCACACCACTAGAATTGTGGATACTTCTGGACCTTTTTGCTCAGGGGTGTACTTAGCACTGTTTTAGTGTTCACTGAACACTGCAAGATTGATTCATTTTCCAGAGCAAGAAAAAGGACTTGCAATATCTGTTCTCTACGGTCTACTGGGCTCTTGTGCATGCACCTCCCTATCTGGCTAAACTTTAGCAGTCATCTCTTTTATCTTTGTTACTGCAACAGTGACATAATAATGAACATAATACAGTGTTGTGAGAAAGCTTGCCATAGCAGTAGATGCTTGAGTAGATCATTGTTGCAGTGCTAATGTCCACCCTGTATACCTTTTCTTTTCTTCCTCAGCTGCTGAGTTTTTGGGTGGGATCCCCTTCACCCTGTTTCAGCTATGACATAGGTTTACAAATTTGGACATTAATTATTTCCTGTTTCAGCCTCCCTTATTTAGAGGCAAGAACGTACTGAATTTTGACACCAACATGCTGTCGCTTCTTCAGACGTACAGTGCATGAGGAAGGTGCCCAAAAGCTTTTGTATACTGACCAGATGTTTGATTCTTGGCAGGATACATCCCACATAACTTTATGCCACTGCAATTATGATTTCTTCAAACATCTACTGTTGTGGTAAATTTACTTGCACATTAGTACTGTCTTGAGCTTTTGAGTGGAAGCCAATCATTAGCAATTCAGAGCTCTTCTCTTGGGTCTCACCACAGCACCCCAGGACATTCACCACATGCATTGCAGTGAGGGCATGGTGGCAGCTTACTTGAGACTGTTGAGAATTAATCGACTCCTACATGGATGACTGGCTGATGGTCAGTAGCTCAAGGGAGTTCTTCAATCTTTCAGGGGTATTGCTGACTTCAGCTATGTATGTCCTTCGGAGTTTGTCAGCACTAAGAAGTCCCAGGTGGAACAGTTGCAGTCACAGATATTCATAGGCTGTCACCTGGATGTAATATAGAAATTGGTCCAGCTTCCAATAAAAAGTATAATATTTAGTCATGCACTCATTTATCAGTCACTTGATTCTTGCACCATCCATCTCTTTTTCAGCTGCCGCTATACTGAAGTTGCTGGGGCTTATAGCAGTAGCCATTCATTTGGTACCATTTGCAAGGTTCCACATGAGAGTACTACAGTGGAATCATCTGGGTTGGAAGGCCTCGCGGATCAGGGCATTGGATTATCTAAAGCATGTCACAGATGTATCTCGAGATGGCTGCATTCACCCATCTACAGCAAAGGATGTCACATCCACTTACCACTATTTGGGGTAGATGGTCCAAAGGAGGGTGGACTCGGCAGGATCCCTCTTTGAATGTAAACATCATGAGTGATGCCTCTGGTCCTGCAGGTTGTTCAGAACCAGCTTTCCCTAGATTGTATTGCAGTGCACTCAATGTGTCACCAATACAGTACATCAACAAACAAGGGAGAATTGGACCCTACTGTCTGTTGATGACATGATACTGTGGAAATGGTCAGTTAACTCATATTGATTTATTTACTGCAATTTAAATCCATTGTCAGTCTAGTGTGTTAGCAAGTAGGTGTGTCAGATTCCTTCTGATGTCCCAAGGGTAGTTACTAAGTCTGGCAACAGGGGAGGAACTTGAGCTTTTGTGAAAGCCTGGATATGCTGCTATGCTGCATCAGTGCAGCCTGCAGTGACTAATCACATGGATCATGAAGATCGGTCATTATGCTGAGTACATCATTTTCTTTCCCCCACTCAAATCCATTCAGCTGCTATTTTCTTTCAAAGAGCTGGATAATGCTGTCTGCATGTGTTAGATGTTTATGACAGGTTAGATGTACAAGGAGGGCTCAGGATTTCATTAAAAAAGACTTATCTTACTTTCCACACTCCTGAATTGTTAAAATTGTTAGTTTGTATTGAAAATGGTTGAAATGCTTGAGTGCAGGTTCTGTAGTTACATATCATTTGTGCAAATTTTGTTGACTATTGTTAATCAGCTTTATTTTGCTTATTCGCACATTAGGTAAGTTGTTTTTGAAGCAGCATTTGTTTTATGTTCATTTCTTTTGGAAGTGCTTCTATATCTAATTTCTTCTAAACAGGTGCAAGAAATGTGTATCATCAGCTGTTCATGAGTAGTCTTCTCATGGACATGAAGTACAAGAAGCTTTTTGCTGTCCGTTTTACAGAAGTAAGTATAAAAATTACATTTATTTATTTTGTAATCACTTTTATATGCCTTTATTCTAGATTCATTTTTGTGCCAGTTTATGTGGAGTGAACTGAAATTGCAAGGTTATAATGCCATCCACACATTTAGACCAGCTACTATACAGAAAAGGGCTAAATGTGGAGGTATCCCGATTTACATCAAAATATATATGTATCTCAAGGATTGTCAAAACAAACAATGCACTTGAGTTTCTCCATGTTCAAATTACCATAAGCCAAATCCAGTATCACTTCCTTGCAAGCTATAGGTCCCCTTCTGTGACCCAGGAAACCACTGGAAATATTCACCATCCAACCCAATACCACATTCATGGGCGACTTTACCCTACTATTAACTTTGAATCCTATATAAAGTCAAACGTACCGGCAGACAAATTCCTGGATTTTATAAACATAAACTTCCTGGACCAGATGGTCAGTACACCAACCAGGGATGCAACCATACTGCCTCTGGTCCTCGCTAATGTGAGAGAGTGCTCCACACCCCCTAGTGTGATGTCTTCTGTGGTAAGGTCAGACCACAAAATGGTCTCCTTTGAAGTAAGAATAAAACATGGAACCCCAGTTAACTCTGGAATATTCAAGAACTACTCTAACGCTAACTTCCCTCCTATTAAGTGATAACCTGGCATAATTTCAACCCCCTATAAACCCTAAAAACACTGCTGCCTACACTGAACTGTTCATAGAAACACAATACAAACATGTTAATTGCTGCATAAAGGCAGCTGTACCCAATAGGAAGAAGTACAGAACTAACTCATAAAACAAGCCACCCTAGTGAAATCGCAACATCAGTAGGCTGTATAACAGAAGGAAGAAAATCCTGGAAGAATTAGGATTTGCAGCACCTACCAGGATAAAAGCATTCTCATCAAGCTAAAGTCTACAAAAGCCAAATTTGGCCTCCCAGACAGAGGACAACCATAAGGCATTCATTAGCTATGTCTGCAACCTCAAAGGCACTACACAATTGTGTGCAGAGTCCATTGTTAATGGAGCCACCTATACTAAGCCAGGAGATGCAACAGAAGTACTGGCTGACAAATTCAGCTCCAGTTTTACCCTTCTCCCCTTCAACATTCCTTCGGGAAATGCCATCGAGTATAAACCCCCCCCCCCACACTATCACAAGCGAACAGGTTCTTAATGCTACCTCTAAGGGCAAGAACCTGCATCATTGGGACCAGACAGTATCCTAAGATGCCTTCTAAATATTATGAAACATGACCTGTCAGGCCCTCTGGAATCACTGTTTAACTATAGCTTCCAAACAGGCTTCTTGCCTCATGAATGGAGAAGAGCAGCAGTCATCCTTCCACACAAAGGTGGGCCATCTACAGACCCTGTGAACTACAGAATCGTAAATCTCACTAGCCTCATATGCAAAGCCATGGGAAGAATTATCGTGGAAATGATCAGTAATGACATAGGAAGTCTCTAGCTACTGGACCCAACCCAGTTTGATTTTATCAAATGCAGGTCATGCCTACTCAGTCTGGTGGACTTGTTTGAGAAGGTCACCAAACCAATGGATGAAGGCAAAATGCTTCACACAACCTACCTTGACCTGACCAAGGCATTTGACACAATACCCCACTTGGGCTTTGTTGACAAACTTAAGAGGTTAGGTACAAACCTTTGTCAACCGGTGGGTAGCTAGCTGGCTCATAGACAGGACCCAGTAAGTTAGAATTGGGGAGTCCACCTCTACAAAGAGGCCAGTCACAAGCAGAGTCTCTGAAGGATTGGTCCTTGGACCATTCCTTTTTGGCATTTACTTCTCTAAAGTCAAAGCAAATGTTGATGGCCTCTGACTGACTAAATTTGCAGATGATTGCAAATTAGGAGTGGTCATTAAATCCCCCATTGACACAAATATTCTCCAGGAGGGGCTGACACAGACAAACAACTGGTGTCAGAGCAATGGACTAAAACTGAATGCCAAGAAGTGCATAATAGCCTTTGGGAAGTCATTCATCCCTGGTAACTATCGTATTGACAGCACAACCTAAAGAACAGGCCCAGAAGTCAAGGAGTTGGAGACGCACACAGACAGTAGTCTAGTCTTTGACCATCACATGTATACTGCAGTGAAGAAATCATTCTATGTTGTTTACTTATAAACAAAGATATGGCATCTAGGGCAAAGGAAGTCATTGTTCCACTGTATTTGGCATTCATCAGACCTGTCATTGAGTACAGTGCCCCCTTTGGTATGTACCTAACCAGGCTTATCCAACAACTGGAACGTCAACTGAGATTCCCCACTAAAAGAATACAGAGTGTAAGTAACATGTCCTATGCAGACCACCTCAAGGCCCTATTCCTGTATTCTATCTCCTACAGGCTGTTGAGGGGAGATCTATGCCTCTAATACAAGGCATTGTCAGACCCCACTCTCATGGTCCTCCTCCATGTTTGCAAAACAATTAGCACCAGAATTGCCCATTGTAAAGACTTAAACCTTGCCTGTGATATAAATAGGACCTGCTGGAGAGAGAGGTATGTATCCCAGAGACTTCCCCTTCTCTGGAACAGGGTCCCCATCCATGTGAAGCATAGTTCCCTTCCTAACCCAATTCAGGTGTAACTTAGACAATTGAATGGGGAGAAGGAAATTCATCCCTGGCTTGGCACCTAAGTCTGTAATGGACACAGGCAGCCTGTAAATGTTCATCTCCCATGTCCCTGCTTGTAAATGTTTCATCTTCCAAGCCCTTGCTTACACTTATCAAGAGTACCGGAACTTGTCAAAAATATGAGATGCATGGCTATGTTTAAAAAGGCCTTTGTGGTCGTTAGCCTGGTGAACACCTATGATCCTATAAATGTTTTTCTGTGTTTACAATTTACCTCTTTTTACTTGAGAAACATTTCATCAGACCAGTTCAATTTTTCTGGAAGCAAACTGTTTTGACATAATTTACCCTAGCGGTCTAACAGTTAGGTCCATGTTTGATGGATCTAACATTTAGATTTGTATTCCTAAATGTGAACAAATACCTATTTATACATTACATCTCTTTACTGTCACTTTTTCATTCACTTCCTTACTTCTTTCAGTTTTTCTACTCGTTGGATTAGACTTCGATTTTCATTTTCTAGTAACTGCTTTTTGTTAGCTAATGAAATAAAACTTAATAAGGCCTTAGTATCTCTAGGGCAATTTAGATCCTGTGTCTTAGCAATCCTTAGTTACAGCTATTTGCTCTCCCAATATTTCTGATGAGTACTCTGTAGGAAATTTTTATCTGACAGCTCATTACACACTCCAAATATATGATGATATTTGTAGTCACTGTTGCAGTACTGATTCTTGATCTTCCTGGCATACAGAAGCCTGCATCTGGTTCTTTACATCCTCTTTAGCCAGTGGACATCCAAGGACAGATAAATACACATCAGTGGATAAGAAGGTCATCCGTATTGCCATCTTCAGTTCTTCCTAGCCATGCAGTCTAATGCTCTGCACTGTGTGCATAGTACACTCACAACTGTTGGTTGGCTCATTTTTTCTGGAGTTTCTTCTCTCCTCCTATCAGATAAGCACCCTTTTGGGGATTTTCCTCTTTTAAATTAATGTGTGAAAGGGCTAACAATTAAAGTGTAGGCAGCAAATCCCACATAAAGATTTTCAGTTGTGTCCGTTCAGTATGAGGCTTCAACACAGCATTCTTAGTTGTTCTGATAGTGCTAAATTCTGAGCAAAGACTCTCTAAATACATAACTAAAGTCCTACCCACTAATATGAAGTCCTCAGTTTTTCTTCCCTCTGTATCTTAGCAATCCCCAGCTTCTGCCAACATTAATCTGAAAAAATGCAAAGGTGAAAAATACAAAGAAAAGATGCTGAAGATGCAACTGATGTCTTGATAACATGCCACCAAGTATACCGATGACTCAAATGAGATGCCTTTGCAGCCCCATGGTCCGATAAGTCCTAGGGCCGAACTCTCTGGTTCAGCCACTGGGGAGGATGCTGTGGTTCCAGGCCTGTTGCTTGCTTCATCCATTACATCATCAGTTTGAGGTTGCGCTGCAGGCCCCAGCTTCTGACATTCATGTTTTGGATATTAGGGGGACTGCCTTACTTTCCTCAGCCTTGAAAACCCAGGTTGTCGTTATTAGGTGACAGACTGCTTCTTCTGGTTATTTTGACAAAATGGATGTCCAAACCAAAAAGAATAACCATCTTTTTTCGTCTCCTCAGCCCTGTCTCACTTCAGCTCAAACCAAAACCCAAGACATCTTGAAAATTGCCCAGGAGTTTATGGCCTTAACGAAATCTAGGAAACCTAATCACACTCCAGCTAGTACCCCTGAAGCCTTCCCATAAAGGAGGGTTAAGGAAGGTGGCCTTTCAAGAAGATTGACAATCCACAAGCTGTGAGGACAAAGAGGAATTATCCTGCTCTGCGAATCTTCTAACCCCACCTAATCCGGACTCAAGACTCTGATACCATGTCATCTGCTTCTCCCCCAGAGGGTCTCTCTTTCAGGATACCCATCATACAATGGAGGCTTTCCACTGGGGAAACTAACAATCCTAAAGCCAAGGCTTACAATTGGGAATTACTCTGTTTACCTTCATGCAGATCTCTGGTTATCGCCCTAGTGCATTTGGTGCTTTAAGTTTTTGAAGTTATCTTTATACCCAGAGTCCCTGCTACCAGAAAGCCTGACTGTTTTTACTGAGTGCTTGATTCACACAAGCACCTTTACAGCAACCTTAAAGCAGATCCCTGAGCAGTTTCCACTGAATCCACTAAAGGGATGCCAAAGGGTGCAACTAGACATCCCTTGTGTAATAACAGGGAAAACAGACTTTTAGACATGTTTGACAAGTCGTATAGCTAATCTACCTTTTCTCTCCAGGGCAGTTAATTACCAGTTCAACATTTTAAAGTACTTGGAATCCCTTTAAGACCAAATTATTACTTAGGCCAGACTGTTACTAACAAAGCCTTGTTGAAGGAAATTCAAAAGATAGCTAGAGCAGTCTCACAGGTTTCCAGACACTCCTTAAAATGTGGGTATGATGTACTAGATATGTCATGCAGAGCAGCTGCCATTGACTCATTCATTCGCAGACGTTCATGGCTGACCAGTCAAGGCAGAGCTACTGGCTCTTCCTGTGTACAAGGAGTTCTTTTTGGACCTCCACCTGAAAATGTGTGAAAATTTGGTTTAAGGAAGAATTTAATACAATGAGTTTTTCCTGTCACCTTCACCTGGGTATAATAGGAACTGCACTTTCAAGCAGTGTAGTGGTGGTATTTTCCTTAAGGATATACATCCAAAATCCAGCTCTCTATTTCTTTAACATACTTACCTGTTTCATCATCATTCCTCTCCATTTTGAATTATAACCTTCTGCTTGTGTTATGTATATGCACCTAAACTCTATTTCTCTAAAATATCTCTTCAAATCAGGTTATTACCTTATTTCTCTCTCAGATAAATTCCATCAACTGTTAATTATTTTTAAAAACATTTTATTAAAATACCATTTAAGACATAGGCAAACATACATCAGTAGTAAAGAAAACCAACCATATTAACATTTTTTTTCCATTTAAACTCCATTACATCTTATTTTTCTTTAAGATGACTGACTTTTTTTAAAACACCTTTACTGCATTATCACTTGTGATATAGGCAAATTAACATTTGAGTAATCAAACTTTATTAAGTTCATATTTACAAACATTATATTTCATATATATTGCTATATGTCATATATCCTAAGCAGCATTACATGAATTATTCACTTCCTGCCTTTTTTCTTAAACAAGAAATATGTTTATTAAACTCTCGCTTATGATATAGGCAGTCATATATTTATACAAATGAAAACAAAACCACACTGACACAATCCTAGCTGCAAGCATTTTACATCACAAACCATACTGGCACATTCCCAGTTGCATACATTATACATGACTTAAACAATGTTACATGTCTCATTTAAGCCCTGCCTTCTTTTAAACCTCATTCCTCCTCTATGTATTGTTTCCACAATTCCTGTTTTTTTCCTATGTAGTTTGCTCCTACCCTTTTCTAAAGATCTCTGTTCAAGTTGTATTATCTCTAACTATATTCACTATTTCTAGAATAGTTGGTGTATATTTTACTTTCCATTTTCTAGTAATTGCTTTTTTGGCAGCCACCATAATTAGACACAGCAAGGCCTTACCATGTCTAGGCAATTCGGATTCTGTATCATAGTTCAAAAAATCATCTGCCCACCCAGCATCTCCGACAGTGCATCCCACAGGGGAATCCTTCTAGTCTGCCAATTCACTGCACTCCCAGAAAATGTTCCCAATTACTTCGTTCTTCACCATCACACCTCCAACATTTGCTGTCTACCTGATGAAAAATTCTCCAGAGTGTACTTGGGGTATAAAAATATCTATGTAAACACTTCCAAGCAAACATTCTAAATTCTTCTAGATTTGTTGCATATTTGGGAGACATACATATATCCTCTAATTGTTTCTTTGTGAATTGCTTATCCAGTCTCTCTTCCCAGTGATTCCTAACCTCCTCTGATTGATTCTTATAGTTGTCATGCAATTTTTTATATCCTGTACTAATTACTCCTTTTTTAATAGCAGGTTTTTTGATCTGGTGACTTTTTTTTTTTTCTAAATTTTACTAAAAACTCTACCAGTGCTGGTCTTTCATTTAGGATCCCCCTGTTTTTTTTCTCTTTTCCTGTACTCTAATATCAATCCTTGGTAGGGAAGGCAATCTCTAACCTGCAGTCCAAATAAATTCTTGGCATCTTCCCATTTTATCATTTTCCCCTCTCTAGTTATTTGTTACCAATACCTTGGTTCCTTTGCCAATAAATTCCAGCCCCCTATTGTCTGTATCCCTAATTGCAGTCATCCCTATTGGCAGAATCTATTTTCTCCATTCCCGTGTTGGCCTAATTCCTAGGACACTTTCTGCTACTTGAGAGATGTAATATTCTCTATGATAATTGTTATTCTCCTTAAAGGCCTGCATCCAAAAGCCCAGTCTTTCCTTGTTTCTTGAGCTTCCCCCAGATTCATAGTCACCATCCCTTTCCACTTTGAATTATAGTTTTCTGCTTGTGCTATGTATAGGAACCTTAATTGTGTAGCACTGAAATACCCCTTCAAATTGGGTAATCCTAATCTGTCCTGTTCTGTTGGAAGAGTCAGTTTATCCCACTTGACTTTTGCCCTCTTCCCCTCCTGAATGAAGTCCTTCAGCACTTAATTAATTGCTATCTCCAACTTTTCCTATGGTTGATAAAAATATGTCTGACCTGTGTATAAGACTAATGTGACAAAAACATTTTAACTGCTTGTATCTTACTATCCATATCCATATAACAAAGCTTCCATTTTTCTCAGGTTTTGTATCTGCTTTTGTTAGTCTTTTCCCCATATCCTTACTGCCACACCATAGGTAGGTACTAGGCTATCTGCCCGATGGCATTTATAAGCCTAGCCAGTGTCAGCTTTCGCCGCCCCATTGATTAATTAACTGAGCCTCTGTCAAGAAGAGCCAATGAAGTGATTCCAGGGGTGTATTTTTCTCTTTTCTCTTGAAGAGTGTTAGTGAGGGGCTCTGCCTAATGTAGTTAGGAATTTTGTTCCGAAGCATGGGGAATTCTCTGTGACAGGAATCTATCCCTCCAGCATGTTCTATTTATTGTGGCAAGGTTTAGCTCACAAGAGCGAGTGGCTCACAGTGACTTGGATTTCTTTAGGTGGAGCATGTCCATCAATTCTGAGTTGGACATGGCGTTGTAAGTCAGGCAGAGATCACTTCTGAGTAAGCGATATGCCACTGAGTACAGCTGGAGTTTTTCCAGTCGGGCTGCATAGGACATGTGTTTGAGACCAGTAATCCTCTTGGTGAGGTACTTTTCTGGTCTTTCCAGCTGTTGGAAGTGCCTTGTGAGGTACAACCCAAACGGGGCATTGTACTCTATGATGGGTCTGATGAGTGACAAGTAGAGGAGTACTATAACCTTTTTATTTCTAGATGCAAACCCTTTAGTAATTAGATGGGCTACATAGAAAGATTTCCTAACTACTTTGGCAATATAATTGTCAAAGGAGAGATTACTATCTGCCTGGGTCCCCAGATCTCTTATTACCTCTTTTGTATTAAGGGGGCTGCCACCTATGTGGTAGTTCATGGGTATTTTGTTTTTCCCAAACGGGATGACTATGTATTTTTTGGCATTTAACTTCAGACCATGACTTTGACACCAGGTGTCCGTCTCAGTAAGGCCCTTTTGGAGAATGTCTGTGTCAGTCGGAGAGTCAATTATGGCTCCCAGTTTGCAGTCATCGGCGAACTTGGTTAGCCATAGTCCTCCTGTGTTTGCCTCTACTTCTGAGGAGTATATGCCGAACAGTAGGGGTCCCAGGACCGAGCCTTGTGAGACACCACTTGTGACTGGTTTAGAGTCTGACCTGGAGCCCGCTATTCTTACCTTGTGAGTTCTGTCTGTAAGCCAGTTGGCAACCCATCTCGTAACGTAGGGGTTTATGTTTAGGCTGGTGAGTTTTTCTATAATTCCAGAGTGGGGAATGGTGTCAAAAGCCTTGGCGAGGTCAATGTATGCTGTGTTAACTACCTTCCCCTCATCTATGGCCTTGGTGACTGTCTCAAAGAAGTCAACCAGGTTTAGTAGGCATGATCTGCCCTTAAAGCCGAACTGGGTCGGGGTCAAGTATTTGGAGGTTCCTCATGTCTTTGTTAATGAGTTCCACGATGATCCGCTCCATAGCCTTGCAGACCAGGCTAGTCAGGCTTATGGGGCGATAGTTACCAAGGTCAGTTGTGGCCCCTCCTTTGTGGAATGGAATAACCATTGCTGTGCGTCATTCTATGGGCACGTAGCCTGTGGAGAGGCTGAGGTTGAACAGTGTGTTTAGGTGGGGGGTTAGTTTGTTCTATAGTTCGTGGGAGATGCAGCCTGGGACACCATCTGGCCCCATTGATGCTGTGCTTTTGGCTTTTGAAAGGGCTGTTTTCACCTGTGCGTCTGTGATTTCTGGGACACTACACTTTTCAGGTATTGTTGTGGGCCCTTTTGGGGGTGAGAGGGGGGTGAAGTTTGCACTGAATCTATCTGCCAGGATGTTGGCAATATCAGTGGGTTCAGTATATTTTGTGCTATTTTGCAGTAGCTCAGAGCATATCTGCGAGTTGCCACTTAGATTGTTGACATAGCTAAAGAAGGCTTTGTGGTTATCTTTTGAATCCTTGGTTATTTTTCTTTCGAAGTTAGCCTTGGAGGATTTTATGAGGGACCTTAGTTTCTTACTGATACTGATCAGGGATGTCTTTCCTTCTTGGGATTTGCTTTTTTTCTGAACTAGTTTCCTCCTCCTTCTATTGTATAGCCTGTTTATGGCAAGGGTCCACCAGACTGGTTTCCTTCTCTTAGGGGAGTGAGTCTTGGTTTTGCTAGGGATGGCACGATCCATGCATCCTTGTATGTGCTCATAGAATGCATTTGTAAAGGTTTCTGCATCTTGGGCAGTGTTATCCTTTAGCGTTGGGGCTGTAAAACTTACCACCTCTGTCTTAAGAAAGGTGAAGTTTGCTTTAGAAAAGTTTTTTACTGTGGTTTCCTTAGTTGGGGGTGGTTGTGGGGTGTGGACATACAGAGTGATTAGTTTGTGGTCTGATCTAACCAGTGATGGATTGACCTCTGGTATGAAACACCTGTTGCCCATGTTGGTGATGACCAGGTCCACTATGTTTTCACCTCTGGTAGGGGAGTTTACCAGCTGATCCAGGGCATTTGAGTTGATAAATTCCAGGAAGCGCTGGACCTGGGAGTTTGGACTTGATTTGTTTTCCCAGTTAATGGGTGTTCAGTAGTAGGACCTTCAGATTTTCCAGTGCCTCCAGAAAGGCGGAGTGATGGTTCTGGGTCATGGAGGGTGATCTGTAGCAGGCCACAATTTGCATTGCAGATTTGTCTTACGTTAGTTGCACATGGATGATCTCGGAGGTATCATGCTGCGCCACTAACCTGGAGGTGTAGGTATCCTTGATAAATATGGATACACCCCCTCCTTTTGTGTTTCAGTCCATGTTCTGTGGCCGAAATATGTGGTATGAGTTGTAGCCCCGGTAGTGCTGGGGTGCTCTGTGGAGCCTTAAACAAGGTTTCAGTTACTACACAAATGTCAATGTTCTCCATACTGAGGAGTGCTTCGAACGCATGCATTTTGAGATTTAAACTCCTGGCGTTGAGCAGCATAACCCTCTTTTTTTTATTTGTGCTGTTTACGGAGGTGGGTTTGACTTTTGAGCCTTGCCTAAAAAAGAAACTGTGGGGGCAGCATGAGCCTTGGCCAGTATTCGAAAGCCTAGGGGTGACAGGGGGAAGCCGTCTCTTGCAAAGCAACGAGGCCTGTCGAGCATGTTGTTCCAGGCTGACAGACACTGGATCCCCTTTGAATGACACCAGAAGCTTAGCCAATTGTTGAAATTGATCATTTTTTTCTTTATACTGCGATATCATTCTTTGTGAGGGCAGGATGCTACTCGGGGTCAGGGTCATACCCGCCTGGGCTACATGATCAGAGAACTCTTCCATGTCTCTTTTCATGTAGTCCAGGGAGGTACATCTCAGGTCATTCACACCAACATGAACAATGACAGAGTCATATTTGTACTTGTTCTGCAGTGTCCTGAGTGCTTGTGTTATGTGGCGGATTCTGGCTTCCGACAGGCAGCTAACAGTAACCTTCTCCTTGTCCAGTCTAGTGAGTGGGACGTCACTGTGCCTGACTATAGAGTCGCCTATTACTAGTGTGTTAGGTATGTTATTTCGCCTTAATGGCTATGATTGTGCGGCACACTGTGTTTTATGTGTTGTCTGGTTTGTGACTGGAGGTGCAGGTTTTTTGGGTGTCTGCTTTGCAGGTCTGTGATGCTTTTGCAGGTTTTTATTTAGAGCTTCTGAGTATGATTTTGTGCATTTATGTGTATTTTTTTCCAGTGCTGGTTTAGTATGTCTATGTGAGGCTGGATGTGTGGTGCAAGTGTTAACCTTCGCCTCATGACTGCTTGTTCCAGTCTTGGGTGGAGAGAGCTTAGCCTCCAATTTAGCTATATAATTGCATCTCTCACATATGTTAATGTTTTGTGGTAGGAGGAGAGGGTTGTCTGTGTACACGAGGCAGTTGTAACATTGCCTCAGGATACCCAGGTTCACCAGCTGAACTGGAGAGTATACCCGAAATTGCCCTTTGGTCATGCCTGAATAGTAGGGTGAGCTGCTTTGTCGCTTTGTTGGTGAGGGGTGATTAATGAGCCTTGCCCTGCTGGGCAATCAAGTGTTGGGGTATATTAGTGCTTGCTATTAGGTCTGAGCAAGTGCTGGACTGTAGGATGCTTTTTAAGTGCTTAGGTTGAGAGTTAGACTGCTTTCAAGGGAAAAACTGAAGAAGAGACTTTTTGGAGCCGGGATAAGTTTAGCCCTAGCTAACCGGCACTGCCCGAACATGCAAAACCGTGCCAACGTGACTTTTACAGCAGGGAAATGAAAGAGATAGAAATTGGCCCAAAATGGCCCACAAACTACTAACTTCTGAGCTGGAACTACTCCTCCAGGGACAGATGGCTGCTTAAAGCGCCTTCTCTAATAGGTGAACAGAGAAATCCCCCTCTATCCAAGTAAGGTATGGGCAACTCAGAAAATTGTGACCGCCCTGAATTCAGCACTAGCCTGAAAACTGGACTATACTAGCTTAGAAAGGTGGGAAACAAGGAACATTTTTTTGAAAAGATAAGGCAAAAACAGTAAAAATACACTTAAAACAGCTTTAAATGCCTACAAACAGTAAACATACACTTAAAACAGCTTTAGATGACTAAGCAATCAGAAAAGGCTTTTAAACAAATTACCCAATTAACTAGTAAAAAAATCTCAAAACTGAGCCCTGTTCCTGTAGTCTTCAATCAGGCAAGTTCTAACTGTATACTCCTGCCACTGGGGTGCAGGGGAACATTCTCCAAAAAAGAAGGCCTAGATTAGTGCTCAAGTTAAACAAGCAAAGCTAGATTCAGCAGGCCTGGGTCTAGTCTATGCTACAGCAAACAAGGCACACCAATTTCAGTAAGAAACCGTTCAAATATGCAGGCATTATAAGCCTTTAACCAGAAATTCCCAGCTCAGAAGGGCAGAGTCCAGCCTCTCCTCCCTCAAGAGTGCAGACCACGAACCTTCTTAATGTAAAATAACTGGCCTGAAGCCCAAGTGCTTAAATGAGGACTAATACACTTTTAGAATAACAGACACTGAGCCCTCAATCAGCAGTTCCCAACTTAGAAGGATGTAAGCTACCTGTCCTGCCACACCACAACAGTGCAGACCACAAACCTTAATGTAAAACAACTGGTCTGAAGCCCAATGCTTAAACCAAAAGGCTTAGAATGATAGCTACACCAAGCATTAATAAATACAGTTGAGTACTTTTAACATTACGCAAAAGCAAAATAAAGTAAGAAGAAACACAAATACAGTAAAGGCAGATGAAAAAAGTGCAAATTTTTTTTTTTTTTTTCTTTTTGTGTGAGCAAATGAGATGGGCCCAGGAGGAGTATGTTTGTTTCTTTTGGCTTTTCCCAGTTAGGGGTCGCCACAGCGGAACTCTGGTCCGCTAATGATTGGCAGTAGATTTTTGACGTGCTGGCTTGCCGGGCCTAATGCACAACCTTCAACGAAGGAACGCCCATTCACTCATGTCGCCACTCAGAAGACGCTCTGAGAATCGAACGGTCAACGTCTATCCAAATGCAAATTTACAAGAGGGGCGGGCAGTTTCAAAGTCACCAAGATCAACACCAAAACAAAAGCAGGGAGGGTGGTCAGAGCCACAACTTTCAGCTAGATAGTATTCAATGCAACACAAATAAATCAATTTAAATGCTGTATTTGATAAAAGTGCAGATAAAGATTTACTTAAATTCACTTATACATCCAATTGATTTGATTTCATGTAGGTCTTAGCAGGCCAAGGCTCAGAGTTTAAGCAAAAACTAATTCAAAATGTACCACTCATATACGGTAGGAACCGAATAACAATGAAGTAAACTACCCCCACTTATCACTGGCTATTCAAGAATTCTAATAAACAATAACTGAAAAAACAGTGCCACTACTTCCAGCTAGATAGTATTCAATGAAACACAAATAAATCAATTTAAATGCTGAATTTGATAAAAGTGCAGATAAAGATTTACTTACATTCACTTGTACGTCCAGTTGATTTGATTTCATGTAGGTCTTAGCAGGCCAAAGCTCAGAGTTTAAGCTTTTTTAATCATTTTTAATCCATACTCCTAAATAGTTCATTTTATCATGTCCCCATAAATATGTATATTGCTGAACCAATTCATATGTCGGTACATAATTTACCACTATTGCCTTTATTTTAGTTTCATTAATTTTGTATTCCAAAAAGATTTGAAACTGTCTCAAGATTTCACAATATTGTAATGTTTCTTTCTGGTTTTGTCAGGTATAAAATAATATCTGCAAATAGCCATCTTTTCTTGTCTACCATGCCAATTATATCCTTGAATTTCTGAGTCCCGTTTTCTTTGCCAGTGGTTCAAAATGTAATGCATATAACAAAGGGGAAAGAAAATATCCCTGCCCGTTTCCTGTGCTCAAACAGAAAGCATCAGAGAGGACCCCACCCACTTGAATGTTCACCTCTGATCCCTTGTATATCCTCCTAATCAACCTTATTTTTTTTTTCAGGAAATGCAAATGCTTCCATTGCCCTGCTTATTGAGTCCCAGCTTACTCTTTCAAATGCTTTCTCTGCATCAAGACCCCCCCCCCCCAACAACAATGGTGTTTTCTCCCATTCTTTTTCCCACTGGATCATCATTATTCTGTTAATGTTATCAAATGTTTGCCTTCCCTCCACAAAATCACATTGATCCATATCTGTCAATGTTGGCATTACTTTTGCCATTTTTTTATCCCTTATAGACACAAACCCTTTATAATCATGATTTAGTATCAAAATGGGCCTGCATAAAGCTGGATCTCATGGATCTTTACCATCTTTAGGTATTACAGCTACCACTGCTTTCTCCTAGGATGTGGGCACTTCTTTTAAAATACTTTCAAACAAAACCTTCCAGATCTTTATCAGTATTTTCCCTCATAGCTTCCAAACTTCCACAGGAATACTGTCTATTCTTGGGGACTTTCCTGTTGAGTGGTTATATATCACAATTTTTATCTTATCTCGTCCTGTCCTAAGCATTAGTAATTAAGCCTCCTCTACCTGTAACTGTGGCATATTTAATTCTTCCATAAACATTTCCAATTGTATCTTTTCTTGATTTCCATAGTTCTCAGTTTCATACAGAGTTTCAAAGAATTTCCGAAATATTTCTAATACTTCTACAGGATCTCTTGTTACCTTCCTTGTTATAGGCTCCCTAAGCTTAGCAATAGTTGCCTAAGTCATTGTGCTAAACATTTTTGTGCTCTAGTGTTATCAGTCAACAGTTGCTTAACAACAGTCTTTCTAAACTCGAGTATTTTATCGAGATAATCCCTTATTTTCTTCTTAACATTTTGCAGTTGATCCTGTTCTTCTGTGAGATTCCCCCTCTTCTACAATCCTTTAGCATTTGTCATTCCCTATAAATAATTCTTGTTGCTTCTTGTACCTTATTTTTAAGCTCCACCTTAATTTTATTCCACTCTACCTATATTTTCATAAGTAATTTTTATCCTGTCAAATAGCTCCTGAATGATCTCTACTACCTTTTCCTTAAATTCCTCTAGTTTCAACAGGTGGGAAAGTGCCAGTGTCTCATTATTATTTCAGTATCCTGTGTTTTTATTTAAGTTGCTGTTGGCGCATGATCTGAACTAGTTATTGGGTGCGTATCAAGACCTTCAATTAAATGCACATGTTCCTGTGAAAAAATTCTGCCTAGCCCAATTTTTATATTTTGGGAAGTAATATATAAGTTCACTCCAGTCTCCGATTACTGAATTCACATCTTCCACAACAAATATTTTCATAAATTTCTTCAAAAATCTACCCCTCTTTGTTTTACTTTCCCTACTGGGTCCCCCAGACACATCTTGACTGCTGCAAATCAAATTCCAGTCCCCACCTATAAGTAATATTTTTGCTGAAAACTGATTATATTCCACCTGAAATTGCTATAATTGTGCTTAAGAAAATTCTGGGAGAAATAGACATGCCAATTGAATCCTCCTCCCTTGCCAGTAGCCCTATACCACAAATCTGCCATTATCTTTTTTAGTCTCTTCTATCACTACTGGAGCTCTTTTTGCAATTAAATCGAAATAATCGTTTTTCCTTTGTCCAAGATATTCTGCTGAATAACCATCCTGAAAACCTTTCTTAAACAGATTCATATTTTCAGTTCTTTCCAAGTGTGTCTGCTGTAACATAGCTATTTGTAGTCTACATTTTGTAATATAGTTCGCTGTTCTTTATTTTTTATATTTATCTGAGAGACCATTGACATTTAAAGACACTGCAGAAAGCATCATTGTATGAAAAAGTTATTCCCTTTTATGTACATCACCTTTTTTGTTAAATGCCTAGTTCCAGCTTTTGTGTTACATGCATACACTGGCGGGATGAACTTTTATATAGATGTTTCTTGTGATATGAATTTGAGCCTCTGTCACATCTTACAAGACTTGTATTGAAAGCCTTCAAAAAGAAAAAAAAATAACACCCCCCAAGACCTATTAATTTAATACTAACACACAAAACTATGTACATCTTCAAATATTGAAGTTTTACCCTCCTAATAGGAACAAATGTCCCAAACCGACACACACACTCATAGTCTTGAGTTAACCGAAAGAAAGGTTATCCATGCTAAGACATGGGTGCAGCCTTTGCTTCTTAGTGCTGATTTTGTCTTGTCTTTATAGCTCCTAGCTGGGAAGACCCCTGAATGCTTTCAGAAAACACTATTTCCTAGCCAGTTTCTCTTTTCTCCCCCCCCCCCGAGCCAATCACTCCCCATGAGTGTAACCAGTATCTCTTTATCAGATTGCCTTCATGGAGACATGGGAACCAGACAGTCGATTTCTCTTTATCAGATTATTTCCATGAAGACATTAGGGAGAGATACAGAATTGCTTCAAAGCCTACATTCATTTGTTAGAAAAAAGCCTCATAAGATTCAGTATTCTTTTTCATTTACTTGCTTTCTCTTAAAACTTGTTACTAAATCAGTAAGGTCTTTAGTCCAGTTGTTCCCCCATGCAAGAATGATAAAAAGCACATAAATGTTTCTTTTGTCATGCCTTTTTAACCAGACTTTTTTTTTTACATTCTTAAAATGAACGTTCTTAAAACTGAACAAGAAGAAAGAGAGAGGAGGAAGAAAGGCAAAAAAAGAACAGCAGCACCTATTTACAATCCCCAATTACACTTAAAAATAACTGAAAAAACTTTACTTTATAGCATGGAAAGAAAACAATACACCACAAAAATAGTATTAAGAAAAAAATGTTTTCATTACTTACAGTTAGCTTTCTCCCCTCTCTTCCCCTCTCGAAAGCATTTTTCTTAACATTAATGACAATAAGTAGGGCATATGCTTTAGAGTTCCCCACAACTCCAACAAATTCTGGAAAAAGTCCAATATTGCAGATTTTCTTGTTCTGTTATATTTCACAAATATAATTATTGTATTGTAATCTCTCATTAAGTTACTGGTTTCATTACTGTTCATCTCCATCTCTGTAATCTTGTCTCTGCTTCATTTTCAATGCATTAGCAATTCTAGTCAGCTCTTGTGCTCCTTTCCTTCTCCAATGTTTTCTGTTGAGACAGTGGAAAAGTGTTTTTTATTACCAGAAGAACAAGATGCAGAATCTCCTGTTTCACAGCTCTCCTTTTGGTGGACAAACTTTTGTATTTTCTCCTTAGCATGTATTTCATGAAAAAATTATTTTGTCCCTCCAGAGAAAAATACCTTGAACACAGCTGGGTACAGCAGTTTGAGTCTCACACCGCTGCCTCAACATTCCTTGAATTATCATCATCTTTCGGCTTTTCCCGTTAGGGGTCTCCACAGCGGATCATCTCTTTCCATTTCTTCCTATCCTCTGCACCTTGCTCTGTCACACCAACCACCTGCATGTCCTCTCTCACCACCTCCATAAACCTTATCTTAGGCCTTCCTCTTTTCCTCTTACCTGGCAGCTCCATCCTTAGCATCTTTTTCCCAATATATCCATCATCCCTCCTCAGCACGTCCAAACCAATGCAATCTCGTCTCTCTTGCTTTGTCTCCAGACTGTCCAACATGAGCTGACCCTCTAATATACTGATTCCTAATCCTATCCATCCTAGTCACACAGAGTGCAAATCTTAACATCTTTAACTCTGCCACATCCAGCTCTGACTCCTGCCTTTTTGTCAGTGCCACTGTCTCCAACCCATATAACATAGCTGGTCTCACTACCCTCTTGTAGACCTTCCCTTTCACTCTTACTGGTACCCATCTGTCACAAATCACTCCTGATACTCTTTTCCACCCACTCCATCCTGCCTGTACTCTCTTCTTCACCTCTCTTCCACATTCACCATTACTCTGAACTGTAGATCCCAAGTACTTAAACTCGTCCAGCTTTACCAACTCTACTCCCTGCATCCTCACAATTCCTCTACCCTCCCTCTCATTTACTCACATATATTCTGTCTTAGCCCTGCTGACCTTTATTCCTCTGCTCTCTAGAGCATATCTCCACCTCTCCAGAGTCTCCACAACCTGATTCCTACTCTCACTACAGATCACAATGTCATCTGCAAACATCATAGTCCACGGGGCCTCCTCTCTGATCTCATCTGTCAACCTGTCTATCACCACTGCAAATAAGAAAGGACTCAGAGCTGATCCTTGATGTAATCCCACCTCCACCTTAAACAGATCTGTCACTCCCACTGCAGTCCTCGCCACGGTCACACTACCCTCGTACATATCCTTTACCACTCTTACATACTTGTCTGCCACTCCCGACTTCCTCATACAATACCACAACTCTTCTCTAGGCACCCTGTCATATGCTTTCTCCCAGGCTACAAAGACACAATGCAACTCCTCCTGACCTTCTCTGTATTTCTCCAATAACACTCTCAAAGTAAACATTGCATCTGTAGTGCTCTTTCCTGGCATGAAACCATACTGCTGATCACTAATCATCACCTCCCTTCTTAACCTAGCTTCTACTACTCTTTCCCATAACTTCAAGCTGTGACTGATCAATTTTATCCCTCTGTAGTTACTGCACCTCTGCACATCACCCTTATTCTTAAAGATTGGAACCAAAACACTTTTTCTCCACTCCTCAGGCATCCTCTGACTTTCCAAACTTTCATTAAACAATCTAGTTAAAAATTCCACTTCCATTTCTCCTAAGCACTTCCATGGGTATGTCATCTGGGCCAACAGCCTTTCCATTCTTCATCCTCTTCATAGCTGTCCTTACTTCCTCCTTGCTAATCTGTTTCACTTCCTGATTCACTATCCCCACATCATCCAACCTTCTCTCTCTCTCATTCTCTTCATTCATCAGCCTCTCAAAATACTCTTTCCATTTACTCAACACACACTCCTCTCTTGTGAGTACCTTTCCCTCACTATCCTTTATCACCCTTACTTGCTGCACATCTTTCCCAGCTCTGTCCCTCTGTCTAGCCAATTGGTACAGGTCCTTTTCTCCCTCTTTAGTGTCCACTCTCTCATACAACTCTCCATACGCCTTATGCTTAGCTTTCACCACCTCTCTCTTTGCCATGCGCCTCATCTCCTTATACTCATGTCTACTTTCTTCATCTCTTTGACAATCCCACTTCTTCGCCAGCCTCTTCCTCTGTATACTCTCCTGTACTTCCTCATTCCACCACCAGGTCTCCTTGTCCTCCTTCCTCTGTCCAGATGTCACACCAAGTACCTTTCTAGTAGTCTCCCTTACTAGTTCTGCTGTAGTTACTCAGCTATTCGGTAACTCTCCACTGCCTGTCTTAACTCTTCCCTAAACCCCACTTCACAGTCACCCTTTTTTAACTTCCACCATTTAATCCTTGGCACTGCTTTCACACTCCTCCTCTTCTTGATCACCGTCATCCTACAGACCACCATTCTATGCTACTTAACTACACTTTCCCCTGCCACCACTTTATAGTCTCCAATCTCCTTCAGACTGGCCCTCCTACATAGGATATAATCCACCTGTGTGCATCTTCCTCCACTCTTGTACGTCACCCTATGCTCGTCCCTCTTCTTAAAATACGTATTCACCACAGCCATGTCCATCCTTTTCACAAAATCCACAATCATCTGACCTTCTGCATTCTTCTCCTTAACACCATACTTACCCATCACGTCCTCATCCCCTCTGTTCACTTCACCAACATGCCCATTAAAGTCCGCTCAAATCACTAGTCTCTCACCCTTGGGTACACTCACCACAACTTCATCCAACTCACTCCAAAATTTCTCTTTCTCATCCATCGCACACCCAACTTGTGGAGCATATGCACTAACAACATTCATCATTACACCATCATTTTCGAGCTTCATAAACATCACTCTGTCAGACGCTCTCTTCACGTCTAAAACACTCTTGGCATATTGTTCCTTTAGTATAACCCCTACCCCATTTCTCCTGCCATCCACACCATGATGGAACAATTTGAACCCGTTTCCTAAACACCTGGCCTTACTTCCCTTCCATCTGGTCTCTTGCACGCACAATATATCAACCTTCCTTCTCTCCATCATATCAGCTAGCTCTCTTCCTATACCAGTCATACTGCCAACATTCAAAATTCCTACCCTCACTGCTACACTCCTAACCTTCCTCCTCTCTTCCTGCCTTCGGGCATGCCTTCGCCCTCCTCTTCTCCTTCAGCCAACAGTAGCCCAATTTCCGCCAGCACCCTGTTGGCGGTCGTTGTTAACCCGGGCCTCAACCGATCCGGTATGGAAATATGAAATTTTTGCGCCATAAGTGATGTGGCAGAATTTTTACGCCGGATGCCCTTCCTGACGCAACCCTCCCCATTTATCCAGGCTTGGGACCGGCACAAAGAAATACACTGGCTTGTGCATCCCCAGTGGCTGGGTTCTCAACATTCCTTGAATAGTGGAATGAATTTACTGCTGTTCTGCGTGGTGTACAATGAGTAACCAGTCTCTACAGACACCCTGCTGTCTCCCATTTTTAATATTTTGTCTTCCTGCCACAGATTTGTCAGAATCAATTCCTTCTGCTGGTAGCATTGCATCTTTACTATTAAAGGTTTAGGTTGCTTTCTCATAGCAAGGTTTGGCACATGCACACAATGTGCTTTTTCAACTAACAACTCCTGATGTGGTAAAGCTGGAACTAGATATTTAACAAATAAGGTGATGTGAAGGTTTCCTATCTCGCCTTCATTCTCTACTGATGGGTTTGGAATTGATCCTTGGTTCCGACTCAGCTGTTTACGCAAGCTCGAGGTCTTCAACTAGCTTGTGGCTTATTCCCTATCCCATGATGCTCTAGCGCCTTCCCCAGATCTCGTTTGCCACTGAAACAGATCAGGTGATTCTCCCGGCTCTGGCTAAGTGGAATAAGTTTTTTCTTCTATATTTTTTACTACCTTTAAGATAATTAGCTTATATTAGTAGTGTGCAATGTGAATTTTCTTAGAGTGCATAGTTAGTTAGCTTTTGACTTGCTAGTTAGTGAATTTTGATATTTTTTCTGGCTGCTTTGTATCTAGGCCTACATACTCCCTATCTCGTTTTTGCCAAAGTAGTATTACTTAAATTTTTTGGCTTAAAAGTTGTTAAAACTTATTTAAAACCTACTTTAAAAATATTTACATAGGTTATCTCTTCCTATCACTTAACAATAGCTTTTCTGTGTGCATGCTTGTGGGCGATACTGTCGGTTCTGTTTAAACAGTCATAATTGCTTTTTTGTGTGTGTGTGTGTATATATATATATATATATACATATATATATATGTATATATATATATATATATATATATATATATATATATATATATGTATATATATATATATATATATATATATATATATATATATACACACACACACACACACACACGCACAGTAGAGGTGTGCTGTTTTTTCTATAAGTTACCCTATTCTATACTATAGCTTGCTTTCTATTAGAGTAGAGCCCGTTTAAGTTAGAGGGATTTTTTTTCTTCTGTGTTAGTTGTTACTAGTTAAAAAAAAAAAAAAAAAAACTTATTAGTAATAAGATAAACAAGACTGAGATTCTTGTTGTGTACTTTTTTCGGTGCTTATCTTCAGATAGTTTGCATATTTATATCCTGTTTGTTTAAATTAGAGACCTGCAGAGACTGTTACTGCTTAAAAGGACTATATTGACTAGACCAACTGTTATAAGAAGGTAAATAAGGTAAACCACCTGGTTTCAGAAAGTGCCCCAAGTGTAACCAAAAGATGTCCATCACTGATTGACAAACTGTGTTTACTGCCTGGGGGCAGTTCACTTGCAGGAGTCATGCGCCATATGCCACTCCTTTAGTTCCAGGGTACTTCATGAGAGGAAAAATAAGTTAATTTTAAGAGGACTAGTAAAATCTTCCTTTACAGAAGCCCTAGAACAGGGTCAAAGTCCCCATAAAAAGTCAGCTTCCCCTACATCTTACAAGAAGAAGAGTTCAAAAAGGTTATCCTCTTCTACCTCAGAAGAGTCAAAGCCATTAAAGCACCAAGGATGTCTCTGGCAGTTTCCAAACCTATTGGTTCTGAGGAACCATCTACCTCAGCTCTACTGGTATCGGAGCCATTGGTTTTTCAAGTTAGGAGCCAGTCCCCTACTCTGGAACCGGTATCTCCTACATTGAGGTCACCATTATTATAAGTTACAGCATCCCCAGCTCCTTCATCGCAATCCTGTAGAAGCCTTTCTGATTTTTATCTGGCCCGCTTGGTGCAGAGACTATTGAGGACACCGGCACTGGCAAAACGTTTGTCAGAACCAACTAGAGGGCCTTAGAACTAACCAGACCTGCCCCTTGTACTCCGATTCCTTCTCCGACCTGAGCTGTGGGATCGGAGCTGAAATGTGAGGAGCCGATTGTGGAGGAACCATCTGAGCCGAGACCTGCTCCAGGATCTTTGGCTCAGACTGCTCTGACTACATTGGTGCCATACAAGGGGTCTTAGGACCCGACATTCACCGGTCGGGTCCCTGGAGGAGAGTCAAGTCGAGATTTTTTGGATCCGATCTTGCCTGTTGAGGTCTCGGCGCATGTGAGCTCAGCTCCTACCTGTGCTTTGGAGCCTACCCCTGTGGTACCGGGGGGACCTTCCAGTTCTTCAGAGCCAGGGGCTTCCTTGGATCATGGGCGAGGGACTTTCAAGGCTATAAGGAGAGCACTGTCCTTAGAGGCAGCTCCATTTTTGGGTCCAGCCGTTCTACCCTGTAGAGCACTGGTGTCCATCTCAGCACCACCGATTCCACACAGACATAGAGACGCACAGCCTCAGGATGCCCCAGTGGGCAAGCCCTTCTCTTCCAAAACCTCTCTGGAATACCCTTCTGAAGCTGTGCCTCAGATGAGAACATGCAAGAGGAAGCATTTGGACTCCCCACAGGAGTCAGTCACATCAGACACAGACCTCGATGAATCAGAAGGGTCCCCACAGTTGTCCTCTGAGGATGTCTCTCCTTTGCTGACATTCTAGAGATCCTTAAACAGCGAGGCATCTGGAAGCCCATCACCCCTTCTGATAAGTCTGTTTACCTGAAGGCTTTCGGGTCTCGACCTTCCACCACTTGGGTGTCTCTGCCTTTCGATGAGCTTACGGAATTAGTTTGTCGGAAGGCGTGGGAGTCTCCAGACACAGTGGAGCCTATGTCTAGGAGGCCAAATAAATGTATCACTTCCCATGAAGATAAAACTTTTTTGATGAAAGGTGCCCCATAGATGCTATGGTGGTGGCGGCAGCCACCAAGAAGGAGTTGTCAGAAACATACACGTTAAGTTGTCCAATCATGCCTTCGTTCTTGCTGGATGGGTTTGGAGCCGATCCTCTGCTCTGACTCGGCCATTTTCTAATGCTCGAGAGCTCTTTACTGGCTCGAGGCTACCCCTTATCCCAGAATGCCCAGCCTCAGCTACCCAGATCTCATTTGCCGCTTTAGCTGCAAGATTGTGTCAATACTGGCTCAGGCTGTTTTCTCTGTTTAAAGTTAAATAATTTACTTGAAAAGTTAGTATTTTTTTCTCTGTTTATAGTAGTTGGTAAGTTTATTTAGTTGTAAACTCCTTATCTTGTCATTTGTTGTGTTTTTGTGCTGTGTTTGCCGTCTCCCCTTAGTCGCTAGGCCTTCTGTTCCCTGAACTCGTTTAAGTTAGAGAGTCCCCCCTATTTAAGGACAATCGTTTAAGTGAGAGGCTCTCCTTTAAGGTTTTTATCAATATAATTTTTTATTATTGTACTGTCTTTTTGTGGTGGTACTTTCATTTTTTCTCAAAATGTCCAAGAAAGTTAAAAACCTCAGGGTTTAAAAAGTATGACTCATGCTGTCAGAAAATGTCTCTGACAGATGGGCACACTAGTTGTGTGTACTGCTTGGGGGCTCTGCACCTGCAGGACTCTTGCTCTATTTGTCATGCCTTTAGTCCAAGGGTCCTGTAGGAGCAGAAAAATGAGCTAATCCTCTGTGGATTGTTGAAACAGGATTCTCCGGCTAAAGCATCTCAGCCAGTGAAACCTTTGAAGTCAGTTAAGCCGTCGGCTGCATGTTCAGAACTGACCTGTGAGCTTGACAGACCACGTGTGTGGGTGCCCTCTCGCACAGACGAGACTACTCTTCTGCTCCAACTGTTACCTCAGAGCACAAATCAGCTAGGTCTCCTTCATTGGAGACTATTCGCTCGGTGCCACAATCACCCTTACTTCAGAGCACAGCCAGTCATCGCTCATCTTCCCACTCCTCTCGATCCTCAAGGTTATCGGATCAGGATGTGGAGAGAGTGATCAGTAGGTTGCTGAAGTTGCAGGCCCTTGCAAAATTGCTTTTGAGCCCACCTGAACAGGCCTCTGCTCCATCCGCTTCAATATCGATTCCTCCGACTGTGCTTAGTTCGGAGCCGGAGTCCATGGACTTTTCCGATGGTGGATGTTCTTCATGTTTCACTGTTGCAGTCATTACATTTGGGTGATCTTCTGGCAGGTTGCCCTCAGTCGGCCTGAATAACAAAGTCTTGGGTTCTGCGTCGGTTGCTGTCTCTTCTTCCATGACGTCAGGTCATCAGGGGTATAAAACAAGCAGCCAACGCCATTTTAATCCATCTTTCTTGCCGCGCGGTGCCCGAAGCAGAAGCAGTTTGCAAGTGCCAGTCGGCCGACTCCTGAAATTTTCATTTTCGAGTTTCAGAACTGAAGTTTTCAAACTAAAGCGAAGTACCCCGTTGGGGAAACTTTTTCTTGCTCCTTACCGATGTCAGTGAAAGTTAATAATTGCATTACTTGTGGGAAGCAAATACCTCATAAGGATTTTCATTTGTACTGTATTCCTTGCCTAGGCCCTGATCACAACGTGCCTTGCTGTCAGTTTTGTGCTAAATTTAACCAATGCACTATTAAGCGTCGGTATATTTTTGCTTCTAAATATTTTGGTTCAAGATTTAACTACCCTGAAATATCGTCCGTTAGCAATCCGACTACCAGAGATCACAAAAAACACAAGGAAAAAGACAGACTGTCAAGGTCTAAAACAGACAAAGCTTTTCCTATGCCAGTCGCCGGTTCGCCGGTACTCAGTGAGGCGCTTTCGCAGCCCCGATACCTGCTACTTTTAAGCCGCAGGCCTCTACCAAGACCCATTCGGAGTCCAGTATGCCACGAGATTCTGCAAGTATTGAACCCGCGGATGTCTCTCCCTTTGATGGGTCCAGAGCCGCTGAGCAGGCACCGGCTTTTGAGGGTGTTTTCAGGCCTCAACATTTTTATATTAAACCGACGCCATCAACAAAAACAAGGTCAAAATCAACTTCTATGTCTAAAAAACCGATGCATGAGCCATGTGCTCAGGCCCCTATGCCTAAAAAACAAATGATCAAAATGGCTGAGGATTTAATTACCTTGATCAGGGGTTCCCAACCCCTCCCTGCTAAGAGGCCTAGGCAAGGCACTGATTATGAATCTTCAGATCAGGTTTTCATTTCTTCCGATTCCTCTTCTGATCAGGAATTTTCTGTTCCTCCTTATGAGGACTCTGATGCAGAGGAATCCATCCCATCTGCTTCTCCTCCTGAGGATTACTCTTTTGGAGAGACTTTGCATACTTTAAGGGAACATTTTCACTGGGAGAGTCAGGACTTCTCAGAATCAAAAAAGAGGCTTAGGGATTTTCTTCTTCTTCCTCAGCATAGGCCTTTGGCAGTACCTCCTATACTAGACATTGTTGATGTGTTCTTAGAATCGAGCATGACTCCTGATTCCCTGCCTCTGGCTCCTAGTAAGCCAGACCGATATTACAGGGTTCCTGACTCCCACAAATTTCTTTTCCAAAATCCTGCAGCTGATCCTGAGACTATTTCTCAGGGTCCCAAGGGAGGGTGTTAAGGCTTCTACAGCCAAAAATCTTACCCCTTCTGATAGTGATTCCAGGGCGCTGGATAGATGGGGTAAGAAGGTTTATAAGTCTGCAACCTTGGCAATCAGAGCTTTAAACTGCCAGGTTCATATGCTTAAATTTCAGCAGCATGTTATGGGCTTACTGATACAGAAAATGATGTTGTTTTCTGATTGTGTGGAAAATAGAGTTACAGGACTTACTGCATTCAGCAGAACAGGTTGTAAAGCATACTTTGCAACGTGGTTTTGATTCCTTGGAGGCCTCTTTCACGGCCGCCATAAATGGATCTGTGATCAGAAGGCATGCTTGGCTCAAGGAGCAAAATCTGCCTGATCATGTTAAAGCTAAATTGTTGGATGCCCCTTTACAGCATGACGGTCTGTTTGGTAATAAGGTAGAAGAGGTTTTAAAGAAAATGGAAGACAAAACTAAATATATGCAAACTGTAAAAGATTTCTTCCAAGTGCAGCCACCCAGGTTCAGTAGGCACTGGCCTACTAAGAATTGGTCCTTTCCTGTGTCCAACAGAGCCTTTCAGGACAAACCCAGGCACTCCAAAGGCTCCAGATACCAATCACAGGGATCTTACAAGTCAAAGCAATGGGGTGCCCCCACCTCCAAATCTGGAGGTAACAAAGCACAACCCTACAGTAAGCAGTCTCAGTGATGTTCCTCTGCCATCTCCAAGCACTTATCTTTTGGCAGCCCCCTTGGGGGAAAGCTAGCACTTCATGCTCGAAATTGGCATTTAATTACCCAGGACAAGTGGGTATTAAACATAGTATCCCAGGGGTACAGATTTCATTTCCACATGTTGCCAATTCCAAACAGATGGCCAGGTCTGCCACCAAACTACTGGGCAAAGGCCCAGAAACAAGTCCTGTCCCTCATGGATATGGGGGGCTATTCAACCAGTACCAGAAAAGGAAAAAGGACAAAGATTTTATTCAAGAATTTTCCTGGTACCCAGAAAAGACAAATCATGGCGTCCAATTCTGGACTTATCAATACTGAACACGTTCCTGGACATTCCAAAATTAAAAATGCTGACTTTACAACAGCTACTGCCTATGCTAGGCAAGAATGCCTGGTTGGTAACTCTAGACTTAAGAAGCATACCTGCATATCCCAATAAGGGAATCTTGCTGAATATACATCCGCTTCAAAGCAGGCGTTTTGCATTACCAATTCTCTGCACTGCCCTTTGGCTTATCTACTGCGCCCAGGGTCTTTACAAAGTGCCTGGCACCAGTAATTGTATTTTGCAGACAGAGAAACATTGAAATTTATCCTTATCTGGACGATTGTCTCATTCAGGCAGAGGACAAGGACACTCTTCTTCAACATCTGGTGTTTGTAAAAAGGCTTCTACCATGCCTAGGGTACACCATAAATGAAAAGAAATCACAACTGGTACCCTCTCAAATAATTACATTCCTGGGTGCAAGCTTGAATACAACTGCCCAGATGGCTTACCTCATGCCAGACAAACAAATTCAATTGACAACATACTTCAAACAAATGGTAACAAAAACCCAGCTATCTGCAAGACAAATTCTGCAGGCTTTGGAGTTCATGGCATCCTGCATCCTACTAATTCCATATGCGAGACTGCATATGAGGAAACTTCACTGGTACCTAAAAAGCATATGGAATCAACATCGTCACAGCCTGGAAACAATGATTCTGCTCATTCCCTGCCTGCAACACGAGTTTCTTTGGTGGGCAGAGACATGTTACCAAAACAAGGGACTGTCATTTATTCTACCCCCTGCCACCCAAACCCTAACTACAGACGCATCAGACTATGCTTGTGGGGGGCCCACCTGGCAGAGAGATGCATTCAGAGCAAATGCATCTACATATCAACCAGAAAGAAATGCTAGCTGTACAGAATGCTCTGACAGCCTTCAAGGACTTACTTCATCCAGGACAACTACTGATAAAGACTAACAACACCACAGTTATGTGGTACATAAACAAGCAGGGGGGTACCCACTCTTACCCCCTTTGCAGACTAGCCATAGCCTTGTGGAACACAGCCTTGACTTACCAAATACATCTTCAAGCTCAATTCCTGCCAGGAAAGCAAAATACTCTGGCAGACTACCTAAGCAGAAATCTTATGGACCCGCACAAATGGAAACTGGATCCACAAATCTTCAGCATGTTAACGCAAAAATGGGGAAGCCCAGACAAAGATCTATTTGCCTCTCCCCAAAACTATCAGTTGGACAAATTCTGCACAAGAACTCCTCACAAAAAAGCATGGAAAGTGGATGCTCTATCCTTCAGCTGGAAAAACCTATCAGTCTATGCCTTTCCCCCTCTGCCTCTACTCTCCAAGGTCTTACTAAAAGTCAGACAGGAAAAAACAAAAATGATTCTAATTGCTCCAGACTGGCCTCGCCAACACTGGTACACGCTTCTAAGGAATATGTCACACCTTCCTCCATGGTATTTGCCTCAAACACCTCACCTATTGTCTCCGCAGAACTATCAAATTCTGCACACTCCGCTCCAAACTCTGAATCTTGCAGCATGGCTATTCAACTAATTTTACCAACCACATCTCTCAGTAAACCTGTGATGGATGTCATTTTGGAAGCCAGAAGGCCTAGTACAAGAAAATCTTGTGCTGATAAATGGAAGAGATTCTGTGCTTGGAACCAAGCACAAGGAATAGACACAGCAAAACCCAATATTCCTCAGATTTTACAATACTTAACTGAGATGCTTGACAAGGGCCTATCTTTTTCTTCAATAAAAATCCATGCTTCTGCCATCTCGGTTCATTACAACACAGAGCCTCCCCTCTTTTCTCATCCCCTGCTAAAACAGTACCTCAGAGGGGCCAAAAATTTAAGGCCTCCCAGGAGAGCGCCAACTCCTGCAAGGGACCTCAATTTTGTGCTGGAAAAACTGACCCCATCTCCTTTTGAGCCAACAGCTACTAAGGATATAAAATTTCTTTCTTGAAAGACAGCCTTTCTTTTGGCAGTCACTTCAGCTAGAAGGGTTTCAGAACTACAGGCTCTCATGGCAGTGGAGCCTTTCATTATTTTTTACCCGGACAGGGAGGCCCTCGGAACCAGTCCTTCTTTTATGCCTAAGGTGGTATCCAGTGTTGCTCTTAACCAGACCATTCACCTGCCAACTTTCTTCCCAAATACACAGAACAAGGGTGACCGGATTCTGCATTCATTGGATGTACACAGACAACTAAGATTCTACTTAAACAGGACAAAATCTCTAAGAAAATCTGATCAACTATTTGTGGCATTTGCTGTAGGATCAGAGGGGAAGGCTGTATCACAGCAGACTATTTCTAAATGGATAAGCCATTGCATTCTTTTCTGCTACTTGCACCATGGTAAACCTGTGCCCAAGGGGATCAGATCCCATTTCACCAGGGCTGCCTCTACTTCAGCAGCTTTTCTCAGAGGGGTCCCCTACCAGAGACATTCTAGAAGCTGCTGCTTGGAGCTCAGTTCATATGTTCACAAAGCATTATCATTTATCTCTCTTTTCTAAATCCAGGGCAGGCTTTGCCACTGCAGTCCTGCAGGACCTTATAGCTGCTCCTAATGCTGTTTAGTTCCATCCTCCCATCCATAGCTTTGGGATTCTACCCAAATGTAATGGCTGCAACAGTGAAATACAAAGAACATAGTACAGTTGTGTACACTTACCATAAATGTAGATGTTCGAGTGTATTCACTGTTGCAGACCGGATTACCCACCCACCAACCCCCTTTCTATACCTTCTCTTTCATTCACTATACTGAAAAGCCTTTCTGGTGTATTTGCTTTTAGTTGAAGGTAAATTTTATGTTTCCAAAGTGCATTTATATATTAACAGTTTTATATATATACTTTTGCTTCCCATTTCGGGGGCACCTGACATCTGGGGCAAGAAAAACTGATTCAAATGTCGTCTGCTGCATGTTTTATACCCCTGACGACCTGATGTCATGGAAGAAGAGACAGCAACCAATGTAGGACCCAAGACTTTGTTATTCAGGCCGAATGAGGGCAACCTGCCAGCAGATTACCCAAATGTAATGACTGCAACAGTGAGTACACTCGAACATCTACATTTATGGTGTATACACAACTGTACTTTCCTTTGGCTCTGATGAAATCCTCTTTGGCTCCGATTACCTCTGTTCTTTCTTCCATCGAGGGATCTGGGCGCTGACTCTCTCTGGTCGGCTCCGAGGGGTGAAGTGGCATTGGACCGTTGTCCAACCCCGCTCTCCCTCTCAGAGCATCTGCTTGGTTGAGCTCGGCTCTCACATCGGCCTTGGAGCTGTCGCCCTCTGCACAGAGTGGGATTCCTGTCTGTTAGGAGTCCTCTTTGTGTCGAGACCGTGACGCTTTCAAGGTCATGCGGAGAGTGCTGTCCCCACAGATGGCCCCACTATCAGTCCCATTGGCTTTGTCCCCTTCGGTGCCTGTGCCAACCTCTGCTCCTCCTCCAGCCCCAAAGTGTAGGGAACCTATGCCTCAGGACACCCCATTGTGTGAACCCTCTTCTTCCGAAACCTCCCAGAGCATTCTGAGCAGGCTTCCCAGAATAAAAAGTGCAAGAGGAAGCACCAAGACTCCCCTGAGTCTGTCACCTTGGATGAATCAGAGGGGTCCTCAAGGTCCCCCTCTGAAGAGGTTTCCTTTTTGGACATCCTTGAGATTCTTAGGCAGAGGTGTAGCTGGACTTCCCTAGCCCCCTCCGAGGAGAAGTCTGTATACCTGGACGCATTTGGTTCCCGACCTTCCACCTCCTGGGTATCTCTGCCATTTGATCCACTCATGTCCGTAGTGTCTCAAAAGGCGTGGTCAGCTCCAGTTTCTATGGAACCTGTCCCGAGGAGACCCAATAAATTTATCACAGCTCCCCAAGACAAACCATTCCTGACTAAAGGTATCCCAGTTGATGCTGTGGTGGTAGCAGCAGCCACAAACAGAGCTGAAACCTCATCTGTCCATCTACCAAATAGAGTCTGGTACAATGGACAGATATGGGAAGCGAATGTTTTCATCAGCGACCTGCTCCTATAGGTCCCTGAACTGTCTTTCACATTTTACTAGACTTCAGATGGATCTCCTAAAAGAGCTTGGAGATGCCCTACAAGATCCCACAGATGAGGGTGCTTCAGCCAAGGTAGCTACCCAGCTGGCAACTTTAAATTCAGTAGTCATCTCCTCCTTGAGGCTTATTTCATATGCAGCCGATGAAGCAAGCAGAGCTGCAGGAACAAGAGTGGCTCTTAGGAGACATTCTTGGCTGCGGCTGTGTCAGTTTGCAGAACCTTTCAGAGCGTCCTTCACCAATACCCCCTTTGATATCTCCTCTCTCTTTGGGCCTCAGGTGAAAGACACGCTTACCAGGTGCCAGCAGGAAGGCAATACTTTCTCTGATGTGGGAGTCTGTTTTTCCACAACTACCAGACCATACCCAAAGGGTCAGAAGGATGGAAAGATGTGGTTTTGAAAATCCCAGGGACCCTTGCCTGACGCACGTGATGATTTTTCCCCCAGGAGCAGAGGGGGAAACAATAACAATGGCAGACGCTGCCCTTGTGGCAGAGGGGGTCCGCAAAATCAGGGTGACAGAGATGCGTTCTCTTCCAAACCCTATCAACATCCCTGAAGGGATGCCCGACTGCTCATCTCTGGAGGCAGTCGGGGGAAGGCTTTCAATGTAGTCAGTCGCCTGGCAAAATATTACAAAAGACAAATGGGTACTATCCATTATATCCGGAGGTTACAAAATTCCCTTCCATTAACTCCCTCTTGTTTCAAAAAAATCCATCCCAGATATTCCATCCCAGATATTCCACCCAATCTGTGGGATCAGGCAGTCACAGAAGTTTCAAGACTGCTAGAAAAAAGAGCCATCCAGGAAGTCTCCGCAGACCAAGTAGGATCCGGAAGTTACTCAAGATTCTTTTTAGTGCCCAAAAAGACAGGGGACTGGAGACCAATTCTGGATCTCAGCAGATTAAACAAATCTGTACAAAAAGAAAAGTTCTGAATGGTAACACTGCAGTCTATTATCCCCTTTCTGGGTCAGGACAATTGAATGTGCTCCATAGATCTTCAGGACGTGTTCTACTAGTATATAAAAATGGACAGACGGTCCAGGAGATTTCTACGCTTCTGGCTAGGGGCCAGTCATTACCAATTCAGAACTCTGCCCTTTGGTCTCACCACGGCCCCCAGGATGTTCACCAAATGCATGGCCGTAGTTACGGCTCACCTGAGATGTCGAGGATTCCAGGTGTTTCCTTATCTAGATGACTGGCTACTCACTGCTACCACCAGGCAACAACTTATACCATCACATCCTGTGCTCAACTAGGCATCACAATAAACTTAGAAAAAACTGCCTTGTTGCCCTGTCTGTCTATTACATATGTAGAAGCAGAGCTAGCCACAAGAAAAATGATTGTAAAATTGCCTCAGGAAAGAGTTTCCATTATTCGACAACAGGTGTCACTTCCCCTTAGGAGCAAAAGAATGCAAGTCAAATATGTCGTTCAATGGCAGCAGCCATTCTTCTAGTTCCCTTAACACGCTTTCACATGAGAATCCTTCATTGGCTGCTTTTCACGCAATGGTCCTTCCAGAAATTACCCACGTCTCACATGATGCTAATTACGGAATCCTGCAAAAGACACCTTTTCTGATGGATGGTCTCCCCACTAGTGATTCAGGGCAGACCTTTCGTGGAATCCCATCCGGTTGCCACAGTGACCATGGATGCTTCCCTGATAGGGTGGGGAGGCATTATCTAGGGAAGACATTCCAAGGCACATGGCAACCTCACGAGTACCACTTGCACATCAATGTCCTGGAGATGAGCGGTGCTCCTAGCGTTGCAAGCTCTTCGTGACTCTCTCCCTGCCGGGAATATTGCAATACAGACGGACAACATGTCAGTGGTTTGGTACATCAACAAACAGGGCGGAACCAGGTCTTACCCCTTGTGCCGAGAGGCCCTCAGACTGTGGCAATGGGCGATTTCCTCCCAATGTTTTCTGACAGCAGTGCATATCCCTGGGAAATCCAATGTAATAGCGGACAGGCTCAGCAGGCCTTCATGAGAGGTACATCTCTACTTAGACCCCCAGTGAGCGTGCCTCCTCTCTTGGGATCTCAATTTGGTTCTGGCCTCCTTGATACTGACACCCTTTGAACCAGCAGCATCATGTTCTTTGAAATTTGTCTCTTGGAAAACTCTCTTCCTAGTTTCTATTACTTCTGCCAGATGTGTTTCAGAACTCCATGCCCTATGTTTTCACCCTCCACGAGTGGTCTCGGAAACAGGAAATTGTGGATTTTATTTTCCGCAAATGGGGCCAGCCTTGCTGCGATCTCTTTGCCTCTCCCCTCAACAACAAATGCAGCAGCTACTTCTCCCTTGTTCCTCCTCCAGGTCAGACACCCAGGGGCACTCTAGTCCACGATTGGCCTCAGTGACTCCTTTATGCATTTCCCCCTTTCCCCATTATTCCAAAACTCATTCAGAAAGCAAAATCGTTGGTTTGCAAGATGATCCTCATTGCCCGCCATTGGCCTCGACAGATTTGGTTTCCGTTCCTTCACCCCCATCTTCTAGCCCAGCCTTGGGTTCTGGACCCAGTGCCGGACCTCTTGACTCAGTCAGGTGGGTTACACCAATCCCTCCAATCTCTCAGGCTCACAGCTTGGTTACTCCACTTCCAATCTTAGCCAGGCTCCCCAATGTTTCCCCAGCAGTGTGTGATACTATTGTTTCCTTCCATAAGACAACTACAAGGAAAGTTTATGCTAGCAAATGGAAAAGATTCTCTTACTGGGCAGAATCCAGGAATTTAGATCCTTTTACAGCTCCAGTGCACAAAATTTTGTATTTCTTTGCAGAACTGTTTGACTGGTGCAGCTGCTGCTACCATCAGAGTACAACTAGCTGCCATTTCAAATTTTCACATCGGAGTTTTTAACTCAAGTATAATGTCTCACAAACTCTGTAAGGCCTTCATGAGAGGTACATGTGTACTTAGACCCAGTGAGAGTGCCTCCTCTCTTGGGATCTCAGTTTGGTTCTGGCCTCCTTGATACTGACACCCTTTGAACCAGCAGCATCATGTTCTTTGAAATTTGTCTCTTTGAAAACTCTCTTCCTAGTTTGTATTACTTCTGCCAGACATGTTTCAGAACTCTATGCCCTATGTTTTCACCCTCCATACCTGTTTTTTTCACAAAGACAGAGTTTCTCTGAGAAACAACCCATCTTTTCTACCTAAAGTTTGTTCAGAACACAATTTGAATCAGTCCATTGAACTTCCTGTCTTTTTCCCTAATCATTCCAACAAGGCAGAATACAGATTACTGTAAACTCCACGCCTCGCCAGTACGGTATGCCCGGCCAAACCAATATGGAAGAAAACGCAAGAGGCCAGCATGTGCAGCTATAAATTATTTAATGTTTAATAACTAGAATTCAGGCATGAAATGCCACTAAACACATATAATCATGTTCAAACCGGTTTCGGCTTTGCAGCCTTCCTCAGTGAAAAAGCATTTCACATCCACAAAAAACTCATGAATATTTATACACACCAGCAACCAATAGAAAAATAGTGCGGTCCAACACCAAGGCTGGTGCTTCAATTCTATTACTAAATAGTACATATATATAGAAAAAGTCTTGTCATCAAAATTATATACTTTATCATGTCACTTGTACATAAAACAAACAAAACTGTGAGTATATATGATGTACATAAAATAAAAATAAAGAATAAAAAAGAACCTGTAAATATTATATTGTACTGGGGATGTGTAATAACAAACCATAAGGTCCTCAGTAACATAGAAATAAGTATGCTGTATGATTATTGAGAAGTAATTCACAAAAACAGGAATGCAATATATAAAGTACATCCAGAAAATAAACTGATATGATTTGTGGAAATCACAAATCTGCTGTATGTAACACTGGGTCCAGATTATTATAATAAAGGTGATACATATGCATCCTAATCCTGATGTACCATATATCTTTTAAATAATATGTGTACAAGAAGTATTCCTGACTTACATTAGTTGAACACACAATTATTGTAATATCTTGGAATATGATCCCGTTTAATAATAAACACCTATACTGGCAATGATATGTTATAAACTATGAAGTTAAATAATATATAACCGGACAATATAGCCTATAGTATTATAAAAATGCATAGCATAAGCTATTAATATCTTAGGATATATGATTCATTGATCAATATGATCCCAACTCTTCAGGCTAATTCCAGTATTAACAATCAATCTAAATTATAGATGGTCATTAAGGCCAGGAGAGCCCCAAGGTGAATAATCCAATATTTCTCTTTGTGGTTCAAAATACTGTGCCACCCCTGTTGATTACTCCTGTCTCCAGTGATTTTATCTATAATCATGAACATAAATTTGGCATTATGTTTGAGTGTGTCGATACAGATTACACCATTTGGATGTGCATAGACAACTACGTTTCTATCTCCATAGAACTAAAGAGCTGAGAAAATTTGATCAGTTGTTCCTTTCATTTGCTAACAGCAAACAAGGACTTCCAGTTTCTAAAGTAACCTTATCAAAATGGATGTTCCTCGTGTTTCACTGTTGCAGTCATTACATTTGGGTAATCTGCTGGCAGGTTGCCCGCAGTCGGCCTGATTAACAAAGTCTTGGGTCCTGCGTCGGTTGCTGTCCCTTCTTTCATGACGTCAGGTCGTCAGGGGTCTAAAACATGCAGCCGACGCCATTACATTAGTCTTTCTTGCCGAGCAGTGCCTGAAGCAGAAGCAGTTTGCAAGTGCCGGTCGGCCGACTCCTGAAATTTTCGTTTTCAAGTTTCAGCTCCGAAGTCTTCAACTTTAAGCTAAGTACCCCGTTGGGGAAACTTTTCTTGCTCCTTACCGATGTCAGTAAAAGTTAATAATTGCATTACTTGTGTAAAGCAAATACCTCATAAAGATTTTCATTCGTACTGTATTCCTTGCCTAGGCCCTGACCATGATGTACCTTACTTTCAGTTTTGTGCTTTATTTAATCAGTGCACTATCAGTCGTAGTTATATTTTTGCCTCTCATTATTTTGGTTCTCTGTTTAATTATCCAGAAATGTCATAGATTAGCCATCCGACTACCGGGATTCTGAGAAAACGCAGAGATAAAGACAGAGACAGGCCGTCGAGGTACAAAACTGCCAATGACGCTTCTCCTAAGCCAGTCACCAGTTCGCTGGTACTCATTGAGGCACTTTCGCTGCCCCTGATACCCGCTACTTCTGATTCGCTGGCATCTACCGAGACCTATTTGGAATCCGGTATGCCGCGAGATACTTCAACTATGGAACCCGCTGATGTCTCTACTTTGGATGGGTCCGGAGCCTCTGTGCAGGCACTGGCTTCTGAGGGTATATTCAGGCCTACAGACTTGCATATTAAAATGACACCTCCTTCATTATTAAGGCCTAAATCTCAATCCATGTCTAAAAAATCGATGCCCAGGTCACATGCTCAGGCCCCTATACCTAAAAAACAAATGATAACAATGGCTGAACATGTAGTAATTCTAATCAGGGGTAGTCAACCTCCCCCTCTAAGAGGCCTAGGGCTGAGCTTGCTTATGAATCTTCTGATCAGGATTCTGTTTCTTCTGACTCTTCTGGTAACCTGGATTTGTCCGTACCTACTTATGAGGATTCTGATGCAGAGGATTCCATTCCCTCTGCTTCCCCTCCTGAGGATTTTTCCTTTGGGGAAAATTTACATACTGTAAGGGAACACTTCCACTAGGAAAGCCAAGAATTTTCTGATTCAAAAAAGAGGCTTAGGGATTTCTTTCTTCTTCAGCATAGGCCTTTGGCTATACCTCCTGTACTAGACATTGTTGATGTGTTCTTGGAATCCAGTTTGGCCCCTGATTCCCTGCCTCTGGCTCCAAGTAAACCTGACAGATATTACAGGGTTCCTGAGTTCCACAAGTTCCTTTTCAAAAATCCTGTTGCAGATCCAGAAACCATTTCTCAGGGACCCAAGGCCATTAAGGCTTCTACTGCTAAAAATCCTACCCCTTCTGAGACGCCAGGGCGCTGGATCGATGGGGTAAAAAGGTTTATACTTCTGCAACATTGGGAATCAGAGCTTTAAACTGCCAATTTCATATGTTAAAATATCAACAGCATATTATTGGACTGCTTAAACAGAAAATGATGCTGATTCCGGACTGTGTGGAAAATAAAGATTTACAGGATTTAATGCATTCTGATGAACAAGTTGGAAAACATACTTTGCAATGTGGTTTTGATTCTTTAGAGGCCTCCTGCAGGGCTGCTGTTACTGGGTCTGTGCTTAGAAGGCATGCTTGGCTTAAGGAGCAATCTTTGCCTGATCATGTTAAAGCTAAATTGTTGGATGCTCATTTAAAGCAGGACCACCTGTTTGCAATAAGGCTGAAGAAGTTCTAAAAAAAAATGGAAGATAAAGCTAAATCTATGCAAACTGTTAAAGATTTCTTACAAGTGCAACCTCCAAGATTTAGTAGGCGCTGGCCTACTAAGAATTGGTCCTTTCCAGCCCCTTCCAGATCCTCTCAAACCAAACCCAGACACAGTAAAAACCCCAGGTTTCAGTCCTAGGGGACTCTCAGAACTTAGCAGTGGGGGGCCTCCACTTCCAAATCTAGAAATAACAAGACACCCCCCCATAGTAAACAGTCTCAACGACTTCCTTTTAAAATTACCAAGCACTTATCTTTTAACCGCCCCTTTGGGGGGAAAAGATTGCTCTTCATGCAAAGAACTGGGAATTCATAACCCAGGACAAATGGGTTTTAAATATAGTGTCCCAGGGATACAGATTTCATTTCCACGTGTTGCCAATACCAAACGGGTGGCCAGACCTGCCCCCAAATCAGTGGGCAGAGGCTCAAAAAATAGTACTTTCCCTCTTAAGCATGGGGGCTATTCAGCTGGTACCAGAAGAGGAAAAGGGACAAGGTTTCTATTTCAGGCTTTTTCTGGTACCCAGAAAAGACAAATCATGGTGTCCAATCCTGGACCTGTCTACTCTAAACACCTTTCTGGAGATTCCAAAATTCAAGATGCTGACTCTTCACTAGTTACTTCCTATGCTAGGCAAAGACGCCTGGTTGGCAACTCTAGATTTAAAAGAAGCATACCTGCACATCCCAATCAGGGAATCTTGCAGAAGATACCAACGCTTCAAAGCAGGCTACTTGCATTATCAGTTCTCTGCACTGCCCTTTGGCTTGTCTGTTGCACCCAGGGTATTCACAAAGTGCCTGGCTCCAGTAATTGCATTTTGTAGGCAAAGAAATATTCAGATATACCCATACCTGGACGATTGTCTAATTCAGGTAGAAAACCAGGGCATACTTCTAAATCCTCTGGCATTTGTAAAAAGGGTTCTAACTTGTCTGGGATACACCATAAACAAAAGAAATCACAACTGGTACACTGTCGACAGATTACATTCCTGGGTGCAAGCTGGAATACAACTGCCCAGATGGCTTTCCTCACGCCGGAGAAGCAAATTCATTTGGTAACTTACTTCAAACAAGTGGCCACAAAAACCCTGCTATCTGCAAGACAAATACTGCAAGCCTTGGGGTTCATGGCCTCCTGCATTCTTTTAAAACCTACAGTGGTATCTAAAAAGTCTATGGAGTCAACATTGTCACAGCCTAGAAACAATGATTCCTATCATACCGTGCCTACACCTAGAGATCCTATGGTGGGCAGAAGCCTGCCACTAAAACAAGGGACTACCATTCACATTACCCCCTGCCACCCAAACCCTAACTGCAGATGCATCAGACTATGCATGGGGTGCTCACCTGGCAGGGAAGTGCATTCAGGCAAATGGAACCCAAATCAAATGCACCTACATATCAATCAAAAAGAAATGTTAGCTGTACAGAATGCCCTGACAGCCTTCAAGGACTAGATTCTTCCAGGACAGCTAATGGTAAAGACAGACAACACCACGGTTATAGGGGGGTGCACATTCCTACCCCCTCTGCAGACTAGCCATGGCATTGTGGAACACAGCGTTGAGCTACCAAGTGCATCTACAAGCTCAGTTCCTGCCAGGAAAATTGAATACACTGGCAGATGGACTAAGCAGAAACCTCATGGACCCACACGAGTAGAAACTGGAACCACGGATTTCAACATGTTGACAAGCGAATGGGGTATCCCAGACATAGATCTATTTGCCTCCCCCCAGAACTACCATTTGGACAAACTTTGCACAAGGACCCCCCACAAACAAGCCTGGAAAGTGGATTCCCTGTCCTTCAGTCTACGCCTTTCTCCCTCTGCCTCTGCTCTCCAAAACTGCTACTAAAAGTCAAACAGGACAAACCAAGGATGATTTTGATTGCTCCAGACTGGCCGCGCCAACACTGGTACCTTCTCCTGCGCAGTGTCGCAAATATCTCCATGACACCTGTCTCAGATCCCTTACCTGCTGTCTCAGCAGGAAAACCAAATTCTGCACCCTCAGCTTCCAACACTGAACCTTGCAGCCTGGCTAATCACTTAAATTCACCCTTATCATCCCTCAGCAAACCTGTGAATGTATGTCATCTTGGAGGTGAGGAGACCTAGTACTAGAAAATCTTATGCTGAGAAATGGGAAAGATTCTGTGCCTGGAACCAATCTTTAGGGATGAGCACAGCAGCCCCCAATTTACCTCAGATTTTGCAATATTTAACTGAGATGCTTCACAAGGGCCTGTCTTTTTCCTCCATTAAAATCCACGCCTCAGTTGTTTCAGCTCACTATAACACAGAATCACCCCTCTTCTCTCATCCTCTGCTCAAGCAGCATCTCAGAGGGGCAAAACATTTGAGACCACCCAGGAGAACTCCTACCCCTGCCTGGGACCTTAACTTTGTTTTGGAGAAACTCACTCTACCCTCCTGTCGAGCCAGCTGCTACTGCAAACTTAAAATGTCTTTCTTGGAAAACAGTTTTCCTTTTAGCAATCACTTCAGCTAGAAGGATATCTGAATTACAGGCCCTTATGGCAGAGGAGCCTTTCATCATCTGTCATGCGGACAGGGCATCTTTCATTCCAATCCGTCCTTCATGCCCAAGGTGGTTTCCAGTGTGGCTCTTAATCAGTCCATTCATTTGCCAACCTTCTTCCCCAATCCACAGAACAAAGGGGAACGGATTCTGCATTCCTTGGATGTGCACAGACAACTAAGATTCTACTTTGACGGGACTAAATCTCGAAGAAAATCTGAATAATTGTTGGTAGCATTTGCAGCAGGGGCAGAGGGGAAGGTTATTTCAAAATTAACCATTTCTAAATGGATAAGCCATTGCATTCATTTCTGCTATAAGCACCATGGAAAACCTGTACCCCCTGCGGATCAGATCTCATTCCACCAGGGCTACATTTACTTCTGCAGCCTTTTTCAGAGGTGTTCCTTCCTGGGATATCCTAGAAGCTGCTACCTGGAGCTCTGTAAATACTTTCACCAAGCACTATCATTTACCGATTTTCTCTAAATCCAGAGCTGGCTTTGCCACTGCTGTCTTGCAGGGCCTTATAGCTGGCCCTAATGCTGTATAAACTCCTCCTCCCAATCATAGCTTTGGGAATCTACCCAAATGTAATGACTGCAACAGTGAAACATGAACATAGCACAGTTGTGTACACTTAGCGTAAATGTAGATGTTCGAGTGTATTCACTGTTGCAGTCCTGGTTACCCTCCCTCCAGCCCCCTATTTTTTCTGACTATACCTCTCCTTTCCTTTATTATGCTTAAAAGCCTTTTTGGTGCATTTGCTTTTGGTTGGAGGTATACCTTTGTGTTTTTGTGTTTATTTTCTCCCCATTAGTGGGGCACCTGACATCTGGGGCAAGAAAAACTGATGTAATGGTGTTGGCTGCATATTTTATACCCCTGACGACTTGACGTCATGGAAGAAGGGACAGCAACTGACGCAGGACCCAAGTCTTTGTTAATCAGGCCGACTGAGGGCAACCTGCCAGTAGATTACCCACATGTAATGACTGCAACAGTGAATACACTCTAACATCTACATTTATGGTAAGTGTACACAACTGTACTTTATCAGACACCATTGCCTGTACTTACCATTTGTGACAAAAAGATCTTCCAGCAAGACCCAAAGGTCATTCAACCAGGTCATTAGCGAATTCGGTAGCTTTTCAATCTAGATTGCCCATAGATTCAATTTGTGCAGCAGCTACTTGGGCAGATCCTCATACATTTATTTCTCATTACATAGTAGATGTGGTCTCCCGGGGCAGGGCTTCCTTTGGTTCGGCGGTTCTGAAGAGTCTTCCAATGAGCCACCCAGGATTGAGGTGCTAGGGACGCTATCCCATCCAGCAAAAATGAAGGTGAAATTGGACAACTTAACATAAAGAAGTTATGTACCTACCATGACGTTCCTTGTTAGTTATCCTTCATCTCGCCTTCCTTCTTGTGTCCCTCCCTCCTTCCCCCTTCCTCGAGGACTGAGAGGAGTTTTTCAATGGTTTCACTGGTTAAATTGTTTTTTTCTTATTTGCTTCCCAAGCAGACCGTGACTATTTACTGTATATCCAGGTTTAATAATAATGGATTATCTTCTATGATTATGTCTAGTGTGAGCTATCTCAAATGAGATCTGGGTAGCAATGCTGGGCATTCTGGGATAAGGGGTAGCCTGGAGCCAGTAAAGAGCTCTCGAGCTATAGAAAATAGCTGAGTCGGAGCCGAGGATCGGCTCCGAACCCATCCAGCAAGAAGGAAGACGAGATGGACAGCTAACATGGAACGTTATGGTAGGTACTTAAATTCTTTTTCTGTTCAGCTTCCAAATAAAGATTCGCAAACAATGGACAGATATGGAAAGCGCATGTTTTTTTCAGCGACTTTGATTCTCAAGGCTCTTCAGCAACCTTTGCTCTCAGGTCTCTGAATTACCTAACCCACTTCACTCGATTACAGAGATATCTCCTTAGAGCTTGGAAATGCTTTTCAGGGTTCAGTAGCTGAGGGGATACAGATAAGGTGTCATCCCAGCTCTCCACCCTTAATTCCGCAGTGATCTCATCCATGAAGCTTGTTTCTTATGCAGCCAGTGGAGTGAGTAGGTCAACGGGTTCAGGGATTGCCCTTAGAAGGCATTTCTGGATGCATTTGTGTAATTTTGCGGAACCCTTCAGATTATCCTTAACACCCCTTTTGATGGTTCATCTCTGTTCGGGCCTAAGGTCAAAGAGACACTAATTAAGTGTGAACAGGAAGGAAAAAAACTCTGCCATCGGAGTCTATTTTCCCCTCCTTCTAGACCCTATCCCAAGGGTCAAAAGTGGGGAAAGATGTGGTTTCAGAAATCCTAGAGAGTTTTTCAAGACACAAGTGGTGAATGCCGGCCACATGGCAGAAGAGGTCCACAGAATCCAGGCAACTGGGAATCTTTCTTTGGTAACCCTTTTCAGTGCTCCTGAAAGGAGGCTCACCTGTCCCACTCGAGGCAGTTGGGGGTCGCTTATCTTTGTACCCAGGCACCTGGCTAAAAATAACAAAAGCAAGCGGGTACAAAGCATCCTATCCAGAGCCTACTCAATACCCTTTTCCATGCCACCCCCACAAAGCAAAAGGATCCCGGACATTCCACCCAGTTGCAGGGATCAAGCAACCATAAAAATTCAGAAGTTGCTAGAAAAGAGAGTTATCCACTCAGTCCCAGCAGACCAGATAAGATACGGGACTTACTCAGGGGTCTTATTGGTTCCAGAGAGAACAGGAGGACTGGAAACGAATATTGGATCTCATCAGACTGAACAAATCAGTAAAAAAAGACAAAGTTCTGGATGGTCACACTGCAGCAAATATTTCCCTTCCTGGGAAAAGACAATTGGATTTGCTCTGTAGACCTCCAGGATACATACTACCACATAAGAATGAACAGGCCATCCAGGAGTCATCTGCACTTTCGGCTGGAAGCCAGTCATCAGTTCTGAGCTCTGCCCTTTGGCCTCACCACAACCCTCAGAGTTTTCACCAAATGTATGGCAGTGGTCACAACTCACCTGAGATGTTCAGCATTCCGAGTGTTTCCATAACTAGACAACTGCTTCTAACTGCCACCATCAAGCATCTACTAATACAAGCAGGAGACACCACCTTACACCTCTTTGCTCATTTAGTGATTATCTGCCTTCTTGCCATCTCAATATATCGTTTTTATAGGTGCAGATTTAGACACAACTACAATGATGGTAAAGCTTCCAGTAAAAAAGTTACAGGCCCTTTGAGCACAAGTGTCGGATCTCCTGTTCAAAACAAAAACTCAAGCAAGGGCAGTTCTGAAAGTACTGGGCATGATGGCAGCAGCAATCAATGTAATTCCTCTTCCTGGAATCCACATGAGAATTCTACAATGGCTTCATTTTACACAGTGTCCCATGCAGGAACTCTTAATGTCTCACCAAATAATGCTGATGGAATCTTGCAGAAAAAACCTATGTTGGTGGCTTTACTCAGACCAAGTGACATTCGGCAGACCTTTTATTCTCCCAGCTCCACTAGCCACTTTGACCACGGATGTTTCCCAGATTGGGGGGGGGGGGGCATTAACAGGGAAGAACAGCCCAAGCCATGTGGCAGAATTCCAAGGCCCACTTGCATATCAGTGTCCTAGAGATGAGAGTGGCACTTCTAGCATTGCAAGCATTCCAGGACTCTCTTCCATTAGGAACAATTGCAGTCCAGATAGACATGTCTGTTGTGTGGTATATAAACAAATGAGGAGGAACCAAATCTTATCCCCTTTGTGAAGAGGCTCTGAGAGTATGGCAGTGGGCAACATCCTCCCAACGCTTTCTGATAGCAATGCACATCCCAGGGAAATCCAGCGTGATAGCGGACAAACTCAGCAGAGAAATATTGATGCCCCACGAGTGGTCCCTCGAGCAAGAAGTAGTGGAAATGATTTTCCAGAAATGGGGCCAGCCTTGCTACAATCTCTTTGCCATGTCCACGAACACGAAATGTAGCAGCTACTTTGCCCTAATTCCCCCTTTAGAGAAACCCCCAAGGGATGGCCCCCAGGTCTCCTCTATGCTTTTCCTCCATTTCCATTGATACCCAAAGTTCTTCAGAAAGCCAGCACATGGGGAGGACCTTAATACTAATAGCCCATTACTGGCCTCATCAAATTTGGTTCCCCTTCTTGCAGCCTCATCCTCAGGAGGAACCTTGGATTCTGGACCCAGTGTAGGATCTTCTGATTCATTCATCGGGAATTCCTTACCCTTCCCTTCAAACCCTCAGGTCAACAGCTTGGCTGCTCCAATTTCAAATATAGCCAAGCTACAAAATCTTTAATCCGCGACATAACACATTTCGATATCTTCTCACAAGACACCCAAGCTGCGGAAGCCCTTACAAATGCCTTCTATGAACACCTTCAGGACTGCATGGATCAGACAATCCCAAATAAAGCCAAGACTCTTTCCACCAAGGGCAAACGTCCAGTCTGGTGGACCCCAGCCATAAACAAATTTTACAATAAGAGGAGAAAGCTATTAAATGACAGAGCAAAATCCCAAAAAGGGAAGGCATCTTTGATCAGTACTAGCAAGAAACTACGATCCCTCATAAAATCATCCAAGGCCAACTTTGAGAAAAAAATTGCCATAGATTCAAAAGACAATCATAAGGCCTTCTTCAGCTATGTCAGAAACCTGGGTGGAAACTCCCAGATATGCTCAGAATTAGTCCAAAATGATACAAAAATCACTGAACCCACAGACATTGCCAACATACTGGCAGACAGGTTCAGCGCAAACTTCACCCCCCCCTCTCCCCCAAAAGGAGAGATAACTATCCCGACAGAGTGTAGCCTCCCAGACATCTCAAAAGCACAGGTGAAAGCTGCTCTCTCTAAAGCTAAAAACACAGCATCAATGGGACCGGATGGTGTTCCCGGCTGTGTGCTACATGAACTCAATGAAGAACTAAACCCGCACATAAGGCAGCTGTTTAATCTTAGCCTTACCACAGGATATGTGCCCAAGGAGTGGCGTACGGCAACTGTGGTCCCACTCAACAAAGGCGGTGCCTCTATGGACCCTGGTAATTACCGCCCCATAAGCTTAACAAGCCTGGTCTGCAAAGCTATGGAGAGGATCATAATGGAACTCATAAACAAGGACATAGGGGACTTGCAGACCTTGGACCCAACCCAGTTTGGCTTTGTCAAGGGCAGATCTTGCCTTTTGAACTTGGTCGACTTCTTCAAAACAGTTACCAAGGCCATTGATGAGGGAAAGGCAGTCCATACAGCCTACCTTGACCTTGCAAAAGCTTTCGACACAATACCCCACTCGGGTATCATAGAGAAACTTACCAGCTTAAATGTAAACCCATACATCACAAGATGGGTTGCAAACTGGCTAAAGGACAGAACCCACAGGGTTAGAGTTGCTGGAGCCATGTCAGACTTCAAGCCGGTTACAAGTGGTGTCCCACAGGGCTCAGTCCTTGGCCCCCTATTGTTCGGCATCTACTTCTCAGAAGTACAGGCAAACATAGGAGGACTATGGCTGACCAAGTTTGCGGATGACTGCAAACTGGGTGCCATAGTGGATAGTACATCGGACACAGACATCCTTCAGAGGGGTCTCACGGAAACTGATAGCTGGTGCCAGAGCCATGGCCTGAAGTTAAACGCAAAAAAGTGTATAGTCATACCCTTCGGGAAAAACAAGGTAACCCCAAGCTACCATATAGGTGGCAACCCACTAAGCACAGAAGAGGTTATCAGGGACCTGGGTACCCAGGTTGACAGTGGCCTCTCGTTTGACACTCACGTTGCTAAAGTGGTTCGAAAGACCTTCTACGTTGCCCATCTGATCATGAAGGGATTCACATCCAGATCAAGTGAGGTCATTGTTCCCCTGTACTCTTCACTTATCAGACCAGTGATAGAGTACAATGCCCCATTCGGGATGTATCTCACCCGACACCTGCAGCAATTGGAGAGACCCCAAAAGTTCCTCACCAAAAGGATAAAGGGACTCCAAAACCTGTTATATACTGCCAGACTGAAGAAACTCCAACTCTATTCAGTTGCATACCGTCTGCTCAGAGGTGACCTGTGCCTGACATACAAGGCCATGACCAACCCGGAATTAATGGACATGCTCCACCTCAAAAAATCCAAATCCACCAGAACCACTAGAGCAAGTGACTTAAACCTTAGCACGGATATCAATAGGACGTGCTGGAGGGATAGATTTATCACCCAGAGACTCCCCATGCTGTGGAATAAAATCCCGGTCCATGTGAGGCAGAGCACCTCTCTGGCTCTGTTCAAGAGAAATCTTGACCGGTGGATGGGAGATCGTAGGTTTACCCCGGGAATCATCTCTGTGTCACTGCTGGACAGAGGCACAACAAACTAATGGGCACATTATTTCTAACATAAGGGGTGGCGTAAGCCACATAACTTTGGGCTAGGCTTATAAATGCCTTAGGGCAGATAGCCTAGTATAAACCTATGAACATCAACGCGTGGGTTATATCTTGGCAAATGGAAACATTTTCAGTTTGGGCATTAGAGAATCCTATTGACCCTTATTCAACATCTATACCTTCTATTCTGGAGTTCTTGACAACAACTTTTTAATGAGAGGGGCATCTGCAGCTACTGTCCAAGTCCAGTTGGCAGTAATTTCAAATTTTCACTTTGGAAATCATGGACCAAACATTGTCCCACAGACTGTCTAAAGCTTTTCTGAGAGGCACTAATCTTTTGCGACCACTTAAGCCCCCACTACCACCATGGAATCTAAATTTTGTTCTGTCTAGGATAATTCTCCCCCCCCACCCTTTGAACCAGCATCATCATACGAATTACAGTTTTTGACATTGAAAAAAAGAAGTTATGTCTTACCATAACATTCCATCTGTGTTGTTGATCTTCCATTCATCACTGATGGGTTCGGTTCAGAGCCCTCGGAACCAAGTCGGCCTAATACCAAGCTCCCAAGCTCGCGTACACCAAAAACTCTCGAGCTAAGCTGCTACCCACAGTGCCCTTCTCCCAGTTACCTGAGATCAAGTTTGCATTCAACATATAGAAGTAAAAGCAGAGGCCATGTCTGCGCATAAACCCTGAAAACACCACAGGGACCCATAAGATCCACCAGGAGCCTTCGCTGGGTGACGGAGTGTGGGATGTGATGCATGGAAGAAGATCAACAACACAGATGGAACGTTATGGTAAGACATAACTTCATCTGATGTTGTTAATCTTCTTCCTATTCATCACTGATGGGACAGAATCTCAAGCTACTTGAAAACCTGGGTGGCCGTTATGGTAGAACATTCCTGAGTACCATTGAGCCAAAGGCCGCTCTTCCCCTGGCGACCATGTCCAACTTGTAATGTTTGATAAAACTATGGGGTTTAGCCCAAATGGCTGCTGTGCAAATGTCCATAGAAGCTCTGGAGTGAAAAGCAACAGAAGTTGGTATGGCTCTCGTTGAATTTGCTTTGATATTGACAGGTTTAGGTTCATTCGCTTGTGAGTATGAAAAAGTAATACAATCTCTGAGCCATTTTGATAAAGTGACTTTTGATACTGCGCATCCCATTTTTGGTCCAGAGAAGGAGATGAAAAGTTGATCCGACTTGCGGAAAGATAGAGTCCTATTCAAGTAAAAACGTAATTGTCTATGTACATCCAGTGAGTGTCGAAAGTTTTCTCCTTTATTGGAATAATTTGGGAAAAACACTGGGATGCTCAGTGGACTGGTTGACAGAGAAATCAGAAATCACTTTGGGGAGAAAAGATGGATTAGTACGAAGAGATACTCTGTCTTTATGAAAGATTAAATACGGACTTTTAATGCATAAGGCTTATAATTCTGATATCTGTCTAGCTGATGTGACAGCCACCAAAAATAGAGATTTCCATGATAGAAATTTAAGGTCACATTTTGCAGCAGACTCAAATAGGGGTATAAAGAGAGACTGTAATACCAGAGTGAGATTCCATGTCTCTAAAGGCTGCCTGATTGGGGGTCTCCTATGGAAAACTCCTTTGAGAAAGGTCTTGCATATGCAGGTGGAGATGAGTGGAACGCCTTCTAGACTGTTATGAAAATTGGTGATAGCTGCCAAGTGGACTGGAATAGTAGAAGCTAATGCTCCATTCTCAAAAAACTCAAAGATATTGAAGTATAACAGATACAGGTCCTGAGAAGGGGTCTAACATCTGTTCTTTAGACCAGAGAGTGAACCTCTTCCATTTATCTCTGTAGAGTTTTCTGGTGGATGGCTTATAGGAGGCCAGAATAATATCGTGAACAGGAAAGGAGAGGTTTTCCTGCCTGGCGACTAACAGAAGTGGAGAAACCAAGCTGTCAGCTTGAGAGTGGACAGATTTGGGGGAGTCAACACTTGGGGGTGAGAAATTAGATCCTGGCGAGAGTCCAGGATCCATGGAGGTTGTAATAGGTGAGGCCGGAGGAAGGGGAACCACACTTGTCGAGGCCAGAATGGGGCAATGAGGATTACCTTGCATCTCAACTGAATTGCTTTCTTCAGAAATAGGGATATCAAGGGAATTGGAGGATAAGCAGACCTGTGGGCCAATCGTGAGTCAAAGCATATCTCTCGGTGACTCCTCTTCTGGGGGAAAAAGGGCAAAGAAACTGCTGCATTTGTTTGAAGGGGAAGCAAAGAGATCACAGCAAGGCTGGCCCCAACGCCTGAAAATTTCTGCCGTCACGTTCGGATTGAGAGACCACTCGTGAAATGATAATGCATCTGCTCAGCCTGTCCATAATCACGTTGGAGCTTCCTGGGATATGTGTTGCTATAAGAAAGCGGTTTGAAGCTGTCGCCCAGTGCCAAATTCCATCCTTGATTATGTACCAGACTAGTGACATATTGTCTGATTGAATCGCAGTTGTTCCCAATGGAAGGAGTGGATGTAGTGCCAGCAACGCCACCAGCACCACTCTCAAATCCAGAACATTGATATGCAAGTTGGCCTCTAAGCTGGACCGCGTGCCTTGGACTGTATTTCCCTGAAAATGCCCCCCCGCACCACCACCACCGTATCATGGAAGTGCCCATGGTCACCGTGGCGTTGTGTTGAGGGACCTGGAAGGGGCGGCACCAAAGATTTTCGTCTGGCCTCTTCCACCAAAGAAGATCTTGCTTGCAGGAGTTGGTAATGAGGATCTGTGAGTTTAGGGGGTGAAGATTTTCCAACCATTGGGACAAAAAGAGCCATTGTTAACAGTCTCATATGTAATCTTGCCAGAGGAACAATCGAAATGGCCGCAGCAATAGACCCCAGAGCCTGGATAACTTCTCTTGCCGACAGCTTTCTTTGACAGAGTATCACTTGTACTTGCAATCTTAGCCTCTGAAGCCTGTGAGGTGGTAGAGATACCAGGCTTGTTCGGGTATTGAAAACTGCTCCTATAAATTCCAGTTGTTGGGTAGGTTGTAGATTGGATTTTTCCCAATGGACTGTGATGCCTAGAGACTCCGCCAGTGAGAGAGTGTAGCAGAGGGCTATGGTCAGGAGACGCTTGGTGGGGGCGGAGAGGAGCCAATCATTTAAATGTGGAAGCACGTGGAATCTCTGAAGTCTCAGATGAGCTTTCACCATTGCTAGGCATTTCGTGAACACTCTGAGAGCCGTCAAGAGACCGAATGGCAGGGCTCTGAACTGGTAATGATTGGCTCCTAGCCAGAAGCGAAGGAGACTTCTGGAGCATTTGCCCATTTTGATGTGGTAATACACATCCCGGAGGTCTATCGAGCAGATCCAAACATCCTCCCGTAAAAAGGGAAGAGTGGATTGTATAGTGAACATGCGGAATTTGGCTGAGATCCAAAATGGGTCTCCAGTCGACGGTCTTTTTTGGCACTGAAAAGAATCTTGAGTAAAAACCGGATCCGCATTGGTGTAGGGGGACTGGTTGGATTACTCTCTTGATGCAGCTTTCTTAGCTCTGAAGCCGCTTCTTCCCTTTGGCTGGGTGGAACATCCAGAAGGTTCTTTGTAGGTTTTGGATGTCATGTTAAAGGGATGTAATAGCCTCTGGAGATTATTCTCTGCACCCACCAGTCTTTTGTAATAGAGTGCCAGGTAGTTTGGTGCAGAGAAAAACGAGCCCCAAACTGCTTCCAGAGGAAAGCAATCTGGCAACGCTTCAGGAGCGTTGATAAAGCAGCCCAGAGAAAGAATCCCTGGAGTCTTGATTTTGGGGACCCCTTCTGCCCCTAAAGGGGCATCTTCCACCATTGGAACTCCTCCTGCCTCTAGGGAATCCTAACTATGTGCGTTGTGGAAAAGACCTTGAGATTTTTTTTGCCATATTTTCCCACTCCTCTGGTTCCTGGAAAAAGAATGTTGAGGCTTGGAAAAATGTAGGCCAACTGCCGACCAGTTCTTTCCATCCTGCTCGCACCTGGCCAGTGTGTTCTTTACTTTAGAACCAAACAAGGAAGATAGTTCAATAGGAGCTTTCAAAAAGGAGGACTTGAAGGAGTCCGTGAGGTCACAGATACACATCCAGGCATGACGTCTCATGACTACGCATGCACCCGCAGATGTTCTTCACTCCACATTGCTGCAGTCCTAACTATTGGGTAGTCCGCTGTCCAGTCGGCCCGAATACCAAAGTATATGGCTGACGTCGGTCAGGGCGCATTAGACTGACGTCAGTACGTCAGGGTACTAATGCGCATGACCGACGTCATATCCTCAGTCTTTTTTGCCGCATGGTCCGATGCAGAAGCAATTTTGCGAGTGCAGGTTGGCGTTCTGAAAGTTTCTGACGCCAGAGTTTCAGACCGAATCAAAGTTGGCTAAGTACCCCGTTGGGGAATATTTTGGTTTTTTCTTGCCTCAGTATTTAACCGGATGTCAGAAAAAGTGAATAACTGTATTTCTTGTGGGAAACAGATACCTCATAGGGATTACCATACTTTGTGTATACCTTGTTTAGGGCCTGAGCACGACGTTGTTGGATGCCGCTCTTGTGCTAGATTTAACAAACGCACTATTAAGAGAAGGTTAGACTGTGCCAGGTTAGTGTTTGGGAAGCGTTGTAATTATAAAATGCCGGCGGATGCTCCGGCCGGCTTCGCTAAAAACGCAAGGACAAAACAGCAAAGCCTAGAGTGGAGGAACCGACAGTCCCAGACGTCGGTTCTTTAGAGGGCTCAGTGGAGCCGGAGGTTTTGCCAGGTGTTTCTTTGGAGTCTCAGGGAGAGACTTTACTGTTACAGGATGTATCCTCTCAGGAAGTAGGCCAGGCTGAGGGGCTTCTCAGGTGGCTGTTCTTCCCTCTCTTCCTAAGGTGGTCAGAGCCTCCCTTCTGTTTCCAAGTCTTCTTTGAGGGCCAGGCCGAGTTTTGCTTCAGTGGGAGTTTCTCCTAGTACTTCAGGGTCTTTGCCTAAGAAACATATGCTTAAAATGGCAGAGGATTTGATTACTATGATAAGAGGTTCTATGCCCCCTCCTGATAAGAGGCCTAGGGTGGAATCTGAGTTTGAGAGTTTTGAGCAATGCTCGGAGGCTTCTGAGTCTTCGGCTGAAGACTTGCAGGAGTACCCTCCTTATTCTGATTCTGATGTGGATGATTCTACTCCTTCAGCTTCCCCTCCTGAGGATTTTTCATTTTCAGAGACTCTGCATTCCATGAGGGAGCATTTTAAATGGGAAGGTCAAGATTTCTCTGATTCCAGGAAAAGGCTTAGGGAATTCTTGTTTTTACCCCAGCACACGCCTTTAGCTATACCTCCTGTTTTGCATGTGGTGGAAGATGTTTTTGCAGAGGCTTCCCTGAATCCGGATTCTTTGCCTCCTGCCCCGGTTAAACCGGATAGGTATTATAGGGTGCCTGAAGCTCATAAGTATCTTTTTAAGAGTCCTAGGGCGGACCCGGAAACTGTCTCTCAGGGGCCTAAAGGTGTGAAGTCCTCAGTTGTTAAAAATCCTGTCCCTCCTGATAAAGAGGCAAGGGCTTTGGATAGATGGGGAAAGAAAGTGTATACTTCTTCCACTTTAGCCATGAGGGCGTTGAATTGTCAGTTTCATATGTTAAAATATCAGAATTTTCTTCTTTCACAGTTGAAATCTAAGGTGGATGCTCTGGCGGAAGGTATTGAGTGTAAAGAGTTGCAGGATTTAGTTCATGTGTCTGAACAAGTGGGTAAACATTCCCTGCAATGTCGTTTTGATGCTGTGCAGGCCTCCTCCAGGGTGGCTGCCACTGGTTCTGTTCTTCGTAGGCACGCCTGGTTGAGAGATCAGAACTTAGCTGAGCATGTTAAGACAAGGATTTTGGATGCTCCTTTACAGTCTGATGTGTTGTTTGGTTCGCCTGTGGAAGCAGTTTTAAAGAAGATGGAGGACAAGGCTAAGTCTATGCAAACTGTTAAGGATTTTTGCAGGTGCAGCCTCCAGTTTAGTAGAAATTGGCCTGCTAAGGGATGGACTTATCCTGCTTATGATTCCCAGTCTAGGGGTAGGTCTAGACGTGGTAGGGGCAGAGCTCAAGGTGCTTTTAGGCCTAGGACAGGGAGTTCACCTGCTCAGACTTCTGGTGAGGGCAGGGGTCAGTCCTTTCGTAAGCAGACCCAATGACCTGCCTTTTCAGCTGCCAGTGCCTTCTCGCCTGGCACCTCTAGGAGGAAGACTGTCTCTTTTCAAAGAAAATTGGGATTTAATTACCCAAGACAAATGGGTTCTGGATATCATTCACCACGGTTACAGGTTTTATTTCCATACCTTGCCTCCTTTCAAAGGCATGCCAGACATTCCTCCTCTACAAAGACAAGAGGCTCACAAGCAAATTTCTCAGTTACTCCAAACAGGGGCCATTCAGCCGGTTCCTGTGCCAGAAAGGGGCCTAGGATTTTATTCTCGCCTGTTCCTAGTACCAAAGAAGGGGAACACGTGGAGACCAATTTTGGATTTATCTATCCTCAACACTTATCTGGACATTCCCAAGTTCAAAATGTTGACGTTACAACAGCTTTTACCTCTGCTGGGCAAGGATCACTGGATGGTAACTTTAGATCTCAAGGAAGCTTACCTTCATGTGCCTATAAGACTAGGTTGCAGAAAGTATCTGCGTTTTCGAGCTGGAAATTCTCATTATCAGTTCTCTGCATTGCCCTTTGGCTTATCTACTGCCCAGAGTATTCACAAAGGTTCTGGCTCCAGTGATAGCTTACTTCAGGCTAAAAGGAATTCAAATCTATCCTTACTTGGACGATTGCCTGATTCTGGCTCAAGAAAAAGAAGACCTTCTACAGCATTTGGAATATGTCATAGCAGTGCTAAGATGCCTAGGGTATTCTGTGAACGAAATAAAGTCCAGTCTAGTACCCTCTCAAGACATGTGCTTTCTGGGTGTGAGACTGAATACAGCAGCCCAGATGGCCTTTTTAACCCCGGACAAACAAAAGAATCTTTCCAGTTACTTCCATCAACTATCTCTTCAGTCCGGGCTGACTGCAAGGACAGTCCTTCAAGCCTTAGGGTTCATGGCATCTTGTATTCTGGTGCTTCCCAATGCCAAACTGCATATGAGGAAGCTACAATGGTATCTCAAAATCTATGGACACAGCACTGCCAGGATTTGGACACTGTCATTCAAATAATACCTTGCATTCAAAAGGAATTTTTGTGGTGGGCTCAGGAATGTCACCTAAACAAGGGACTCTCTGTGACCCGGCCAGAGGCGAGTCAGATTCTAACGACAGATGCCTCAGACATTGCTTGGGGAGCTCATCTAAATGGAAAGTGGATACAAGACAAGTGGCCTGCCAGACTACAGCATCTACATATCAACATGAAGGAGATGTTAGCAGTCCAGTTTGCATTAATGGCTTTCAAGGAGTTACTTCTTCCAGGGCAGGTGTTGATTCTAACAGACAACACAACTGTCATGTGGTACATCAACAAACAAGGGGAACACATTCTTACCCATTGTGCAGGCAAGCAATGATTTTATGGGAGACTGCGCTAAGCTTGCAACTAACTCTTCAGGCAAGGTTTCTGCCGGAGCACAGAACTCCTTAGCAGATGTGTTAAGCAGACAAATCATGGATCCCCACGAGTGGAAACTGGATCTTCATGTATTTCAAAAGTTGACAGTGTCCTGGGGAACTCCAGACATAGATCTGTTCGCTTCTCCACTAAACCACCAGCTGCCAAAGTTTTGCACAAAGAGGTTTCATCACACAGCTTGGAAAGTGGATGCTCTTTCTTTCAGTTGGAAAAATCTTCATGTGTATGCGTTTCCACCTCTGCCTCTTCTTCCAAAGGTGCTTCTAAAGGTCAGACAAGACAAGCCAAGGATGATTTTAATAGCTCCAGATTGGCCTCGGCAGCACTGGTACCCATTACTGAGGAATCTGGTAAAGAAGCCTCCATGGCCTTTACCCTTGATTCCACATCTGTTGTCTCAGAAGGACGGTCGTCTGCTCAATGTCAAGCTTCACTCTCCATCTAACAGCCTGGCATATTCTGTTTTGAAAGACAGCAGGTCTCAACTTCCTCAACAAGTTTTAAATGTGATTATGGAAGCCAGAAGACCTAGTACAAGGAAAGTGTACGCAGAAAAATGGAAGAGATTTTTATTTTGGACTGCAGCAAAGAATTTGGAGATTTCAGAGCCTAATTTGAGTGTGGCTCTTCAATATCTTACTGAGTTATTGGACAAAGGTTTGTCTTTCTCTTCCATTAAGATTCATGCTGCAGCAATTTCAGCTCACTATGATTGTGACCCACCATTGTTTTCACATCCTTTGTTCAAGCAATTTCTAAGAGGGGCAAAGAATATAAGGCCCCCACGTAGACCTCCTACTCCTGCTTGGGATCTCAATTTTGTGTTGGAGAAACTTACTCTACAACCTTTTGAGCCTGCAGCTACTGCTGAACTGAAATACTTGTCATGGAAGACTGCTTTTTTGTTGGCCATTACTTCTGCAAGAAGGGTTTCTGAGTTACAGGCCCTTATGGCGGTTGAGCCTTTTTTGATTTTTCATAAGGATAGGGTATCATTACGTACTAATCCTTCCTTTATGCCTAAAGTGGTTTCTAGTGTGGCTTTAAACCAAACTATTCATTTGCCTACGTTTATGCAGATCCCCAAAATAAAGGGGAAAAGATTTTGCACACTTTAGATGTACACAGGCAATTGCGTTATTATTTGAGCAGGACTAAGGATTTTAGGCAGTCTCAGCAGTTGTTTGTTTCTTTTGCTTTGAGTTCTCAGGGCAAGCCTGTATCAAAACAAACTATTTCTAGGTGGATTGGGTTTTGCATTGCATTTTGTTATTCCCATCATGGCAAGGAGATTCCAGCTGGGATTAGGCCTCATTCCACTAGGGCTACTGCCACTTCAACAGCTTTTTTAAGGGGGGTGGCAACTAAGGATATTTTGGAGGCAGCTACTTGGAGTTCAGTGCATACTTTCCCTAAGCATTACCACCTTCCTCTCTACTCTAAGTCTAGGGCTGGTTTTGCCACAGCTATTTTGCAAGGCATGTTATCAGCTCCTGCTTCCTTATGATTTGCCAGCCTCCCTTACCTCTGCTTTGGGATTCTACCCAATAGTTAGGACTGCAGCAATGTGGAATGAAGAACATAGTACAGTTTTGTACCTACCATAAATGTAGATGTTCGAGGATCCACATTGCTGCAGTCCAATTTACCCTCCCTCCTTCCCCTCTGTGTTTAGGGGTGGTTGTGTAGGTGAGGTTATATTCTGCTAATTTTGTATATTTTGTATATATATATATATTTTGATGCAGATATGTTGGGAGTTTTTGGTTTTGGCCTTATCTTTTCAGGGTCTTCTGACATCTGGGGCAAGAAAAGACTGAGGATATGACGTCGGTCATGCGCATTAGTACCCTGACGTACTGACGTCAGTCTAATGCGCCCTGACCGACGTCAGCCATATACTTTGGTATTCGGGCCGACTGGACAGCGGACTACCCAATAGTTAGGACTGCAGCAATGTGGATCCTCGAACATCTACATTTATGGTAGTTACAAAACTGTACTTTCTAGCTGCCCCTTCGGTTGCGTGGTATAGCAGCCTCATGGACGAGTTGGAAATAGACTCAAGGGCTGGGTAGCAAGTTGACAGGCAACCTTGTCTTGTGCCCCATCAGAAACTTGACCCACGAGGGCTCCAGAAAATTCAGAGATCAGATCCCTTTGGAGCCTTGTGGAATGTGGGAAGTAGTTCAGAGACCTGACGGCAAAGGTCTCTGAAACAAAAACTTGCTTCCCTAGTCTGTCCACAGCCCGGGACTCTGTTGGGCAGGTGGACAGTGGGACTTTCCTCTGCAAGGTCCTTTTCAGTGGCTGCTATCACCACCATAGCATCTACTGGCAAGCCTCTCGACCAGTGGGGAAGCTCCTCTGGTGGGGAAAGAGTCTTGTCTGGTCTCCGGGGAATGGCCTCAATAGAATCAGGGTTCTTCCATGCACGCTGCGCTGGACTAACTCGGCAGGTGGGGTCAGCCAAGAAGTAGAATGCCGAGAGCGGAAAGCCTGCAGGAAGTCCGACTCCTCCGAGGAAGGGTTGGAGGGCTTCCAGCCACCCCTCTGTTTCAATATTTCCAGAATGTCTCCAAAGGAGACATCGACAGGGGGAGACCATGGGGACCCTTCCCCATCATCGTAGTCCGTATCCTCTGTGAGAGACTCCTCTGGAGAGTCAAGATGTTTCCTCCTACATGCCTTCTTCCGAGGGGGTTCTTCAGTGGGAATGTCTGAAGAAGACTCTGAAGGAAGAATACCCTGAACTGAGTTTTCCTGAGACTTGTGCTCTCGGTGTCCTGGGGAGGTGGCCCGTGGTAGCTGTAGCTCAGAGGGAGCAGGAGGAAGATCCAGTGTAGGAGGAGTGTTTCCAGAAGCAAGCACCCTCTCCATTACCCAGAAAGTAGGCCCGCCCGAAGAGGAATGGGAGCCCGGAACCGGGGTAACACCCTACTCGTTCAAACCCGCTCCTGGGGATGGAGCCTCAAGCAAGATTAGGGCAGGCATTGCCCCTGGATCTGAGGATGGAACCGATTAAAAAAAAACTTGGAACCATGCTCAGAACTGAGAGTCCTCCCCCCTAACTATGAGACTGAGGAAGGGACAGTTCCGATGGAACTGAAACCCAAATGGGAGGCCTCAAAACCTCGTTGAGTTGTCACTGTCTGCGCCGAGGAATGGGTTCCCACCAAGGACGTCAGAGCTATGGCCTCGGAACCGATGGATCCGAGGGAGGACTATAAGTGGGAGTTCTGGGAGTAGTAGACCCAAACCCCGAAGTGGTATGAGTCTTGGGAATGTTTGTAATCCCTCTGGCTGTCAACAGCTGGTTCAGCAGGCGCACTACATCAAATTCAGACAGACTCCTGGTGGACCTAACAGACACTCCCTAAGGGGAGTCAGGCCAGAACAGTCAAGAAAAGGGCTACAAATCTGGCTTTAGAACGGGTCCAATGACTGGGAGTACTGGGTCCATGGTGTTTGAGTTGTCGGCACCGAAGAGACTAACTTGGAAACAGGCAATAGAGGAATTAACGGTGTCGAGAAAGGACTCTGTGCTGAGGAAGCAGTCTGAGTCAAGGTTATTATTGGCTCCAAAGGGATTATTGGAACCACCTTCGGTAACATAAAAGGTGAAGTCAGTGCGAGACTATCAAAGACAGCAAGGTCGGAGCCGTAGTTGTTACAGTAGTTATGACTGGTGCCATAGAGGTCGGCGCAGAAGGTGGCGGCAACATCGAAAAATTACTAGAAAGTTTAGGAAATGAAGTAAAAAAGGGAAGATACCAATGATGCCACAAGGGTAGGTGAGGGTGATACCAATGATGGTATAAGAAATACCCAATGGGTAGAGCTAGATAGATAAATAGGGTAGAAAAATGAGTTAGATTGGGAAAAAAAAGGTTCAAAATACATCATAATTTGTAAAAATATGACAGCTGGGAGAGCTCGGTGAAATGCTGCTGTATGGCTGCACAGCAAACGAGATCTGGGGTAACTGGGAGAAGGGCATTGTGGGTAACAACTTAGCTCAAGAGTTGTTGGTGTATGCGAGCTTGGCATTAGACCGACTCTGTTCCGAGGGCTCAGGGGTAACTGGGAGAAGGGCATTGTGGGTAACAACTTAGCTCAAGAGGTGTTGGTGTATGCGAGCTTGGCATTTGACCGACTCTGTTCCGAGGGCTCAGAACTGAATCCATCAGTGATGAATGGGGAGAAGATTAACAACATTTGATCTATCTTTTTAGTAGCCATCACCTCAGCTAGGAGGGTATCAGAACTACAGGTGTTATTGATCAAACCCCCTTGCTTATTGTTCCACAATGACAGGGTATCAGTACATACAAACCCACCCTTCCAACCAAAAGTCTGCTCAGAGTCCAACCTAAATCAGTCCATAGACCTGTCATTTTTTTTTTGGGTCTATATCACACAGTCAAAGGTTTTGTAACTTAGAACACGGAATGTTTGAACCATTCCGTTTGAAGTTACAAAACTTTGACTATTGATAAAAAAAAAAAAAAAAAAGTAAAAACAAAATTAACTGTTGTAACCAGGGGGGCAAGACCCCTGCACAACCCCCGCTACTTAAATATACCATCTCCAAGATCGCACCACATTGAAATGAACGGAAACCTCCCTTACGGAGATTTCAGTTTAAACGCTCAAACTTGTACAAGTTCGAACTTATGGTCTCGACCATATGGGTTCGAACTTGTACAAGTTCGACTATGTGATAGGAACCCGTCTTTTTCCCCTAAATATTGCAATAAGGCATAGTATATGCTACACCAACTTGATGTTTATAGACAATTACATTTCTGTTTACACAGAACAAGAGTTAATAAAGTCTGATCAACTGTTTGTATAATTTTTAGATGCCAAGAAAGGTGCATCAGTAGCAAAAAAAACATGAGGTTGGTTATCAGACTGCATTTTGTTCACTTATAATTCCATGAATAAACAACTGCTAAATAAAATAAAGGCTCACTCTACTAGGGCGGTTTCAACTTCTTCTGCATTTTGTGCCAAGTTGCCAATAAATAACATGTGTGAAGTGGCAACTTGGGCAATGCCTCATACCTTTATCACTCATTGCAAAGTAGATTTGGCCTCCAGGGACAGGGCCACCTTTAGGTCCACTGTTCTGAAGAATACACTCCCGTGAGCATGAGCCACCAAAAAAGATGGTGCTAGGGGACACTGTCCCATCAGTAACGAATAAAGGCGAGCTAGGACAAATTCACATAAAGAAGTTATGCACCTACCATAAAGTTCCATGTAAGTTGTCCATCTTGCCTTCATTCTTACATCCCACCATCCTGCCCCCATGCCTGTGGCTTCTAGTGGATCAAGTGATTTATAATTGGCGCTTGCTTGGCTTTGACCCTATTCTGGTTTTCTAAATAGTAGGGAATTGTGTGTATATATATATATTATATATATATATATATATCGGATACAAAACGACAGTCACCACCCAGTGTTCCAACAGCTTAGAAACAGTCTATAAGCATAAAAAAGCTGAGCGAACACCACGGCTATAAAAAATGAAAAGATTTATTCAGTCTAAAATGGACAAGCGCTTTCACGTAACTAAAGTACGCTTCTTCAGATCCTTAGTTAAAACACTGTGATACTAACATTTATATACAATCACATGACCATAATCAATCAATCAAGACATCAATTAAAAAATGCATCAATTAAAGGAAACCTTCTATCCTAGTCATTTCATTGATCTTGCATCTAGCACAGGTTTAATATTAATACTACTGTTGAGCCCTGGTGGTGAGTGTGCCCTTAACCTGAAAATCCACTTTAATTCTATCCTTAACAGGAAGTTATTATCTCCCTGTCTTAAGTTGTTGCTAACTTGTTACAGTATTCTAAAATTAAAACTGTGTCCTGCCTGCTCACAGGGTGGTGACTGTCGTTTTGTATCTGATATTTTTGGCTTGGCTTGCCTTAACTTAAAGCCACCTCCACATGGCAGAAGTAAGAGACATTGAGTTGGAATATGTACCTGGATCTAAAACACCTGCGAAGAAAGCTATAGTAGGATGGGACAATGTAATTTCTCTAGATGCAGAGAATCCACTTCTAGCCCTAAGAATTGATAATGTCGAGTCCACTCCAATTTTAAATGAAGGAGCCAATTTTCAAGAATTCTTATTGGCGGTAAGAAATATTGAAAATGACTTATACAAATGCAAGAGATTGGTTTGGCAAAGATTACACATGGAAGCATGCTTAAACTTTTGTGTGGTCCCTAGAGGCATGAGAGTGTTATGCATGCCTTCTTATGGTGATGCACATCCTGAACTACTAAGTAAGTGGCAAAGTTTGAACCTGGATTTGAGTTTTCGATACATTCAACTATTAATAGACTATTTTTCACCAATTGAGAATGAACTTAAACCACGTATTCTCAGCAAGCATAGAGACATTCTGACACAATATAAAGGTGCCATTTTTGACAACACATTGAACAATATGTATGTCAATATAACTTGCTATGAGAATAAATTGAAGCAGACGAAAGAACGTAAAATACAGAGAGACCACCAGGATTTTGTTGCTGGTGAAGTTTTCTCTTGGTCGAAAAACTCTGAGAGACAATTAATTTCAAATGCAGAAGTGTCTATAGGAACAATTACTGCAGTAGTACAAGAAGGGACTGTCAACAGTATTAGTGAGGATTATTTGCAGAATGAGTTAACTGAAAAAGTAATCAATGGCTCGATGCAGAATACAGCCACTAGACAGAATGATAGTAAGAGCAATCCACTAGGTGGCTTAATGAAAGCGGGTGTGAATTTCACTCCGCTACCCAATCAGGATACAATCTCTCAGACTGGGTCCACACCTCCACCTAACCAGGAAGCCAGAAAGCAGACGGAAATGGGAGCTAGACCGAAACAGGTTGTACCACACACGGTGTTTTTTACCGCTACCGGTCAGACAAAAAGTATACCATTAACAGTCGGTAAGCAGGGGAAGAAGAAAGAGAAAGAATTCCATGGAGATGGAGAATACGAGCCGAAGGGTGAGACGGTGATGGGACTAATTGTTAACTTGTCTAATTATACATTGAATGAACATGAGAGAAGTGTCCTAAACAAAGGACTAACTTTTTTATACCTACATCGAGAGTAAATGTAAGTGACTTGTTGACAGATTTAAGATTGTTTGGTCGGAGTATATCTCTGAAATTATTTTTTAAAGACTCTAATGATAAAAAACCTTGCAGTAACAGATTGAAAAAGAAGAGTAGCTTCACTCCGAAGCCACCTACACATGTTGAGTTTATGAAAATGTGTGAAAGGGATATCTATGACAAACAGTATGGTACAAAAGGCAAATGTTATAACAATATTACTAAAGAAGAGAGGATGGCATTAATGTCTTTACAAAATAATACAGCTATAAATATTAGACCCGCCGATAAAGGCGGAGCAATAGTTGTGATGAATGCAAATTATTATTTTGACTCTGACCCATATGTTAAGTGATGATAAAGTCTATAAACCATTATGCCAGAGTGACTATAATAATGTTATTAAGACAGTAAAGGATAGTCTTTATGATTTACTGATGACAAGGCAGATAGATGAAGAGCTCTACGAATATCTGCTAGTTGAGAAACCCACGATACCCTGCATAAAAGGTCTACCAAAAATACACAAATCCTTATTGAAACCGCCGCTGAGACCTATAGTAGATGGTGGAGGGTGGTTAACAGAACCAATCTCTGTATATATAGAAAGTAAGTTGGGAATGATAGTAAGGGATATTCCCAATATATTAAAAGATACTACAGATCTTTTGCTTTCTTTAAATAATGAGAAACCAATGTTAAAAAGAAAGGAATATTTAATGGCTACTTTAGATGTACAAAGCCTATTTACTGTGATTCCCAATGAATATGGATTAGAAGCTATAAGGAATATACTTGTTATGAAGGGAATGAAGAGCAATGACATTATTTTGATTTGCTCTCTTCTGGAAACAGTACTTTCTAACAATATCTTCTTGTTTGATAAACAGCTATTTTTACAGCAATGGGGAGTGGCAATGGGAACATCATGTGCCAACTCATATGCTAATCTGGTAGTATATTTCTGGGAAGAACAATTCCTAAAGGGACATCAGTACAGTGAGAACATTATTTTGTTTAAACGTTTTGTAGATGACATCCTTCTCTTTTGTGAAGGGGACATAGATTCATTAAATGATTTTGTTAGATATTTAGAAACAACAACCTCTTTTTTGAAATTTACAATGAATTGGTCCCATAATAAAATTGACTTTTTGGATGTTACAATATACAGGGGGAGAGATGGAGAGATCAATACCACACTGTATTGCAAGGATAGTTGGAAGAATAGTCTACTAGAACGACATAGTATGCATCCAGGTCACGTTTTTAAAAACATCACAAAGGGGCAGATAAAGAGAATAAGAAGAATCTGCAGCTCTCCTTATGATGAACAAACAAAAATAAAAAAATTGGAGAATTTATTAGTAGAGAGAGGTTATAAGGATAGTGAGATAAGAATAGTGAAAGAGAGCTTAGATAGTGAGTGTAATGAAGGAAATTCTTTATCTATTCCACTCAATACAAAGAGACATGTTAGAGGAAAAAAGACGAATAAATTAAGGTTTAATATGAGCTGTACTGTAGATAATGGTATAATAACAGATATTATAAGAAGGAATTGGCAAGTCCTGACTATAGATGATGAGACCTGGGATCTGGTTTTTCTTATAGGAATAATAAAAATCTTAAGCGGTTATTATGTGGAACACAGAATAGAAGTAATGAATAGAGACATCCAGTGGACGATGTGGGACATACCCATGTGGGAAATGCAAGATGTCATGAAATAAGTAAAGAACAGATTTATCAGCATTCAGATATTAATTTTATTTTTGAGCCAAGATTTTTTGCCACATGTGATAGTGAAAATATTATCTATCTAGCTTGCTGCAATAATTGCGAAAGTTTTTATGTAGGAAAAACTATAAAACGGTTAAGGGATAGGATTTACCAACATAAATATGAAATTAGAAATAGAAATATGCTAAATGCTTTAGCGAAACATATTATAGAGCAGGCAGGACACAAGTTAGCAACAACTTAAGACAGGGAGATAATAATAACTTCCTGTTAAGGATAGAATTAAAGTGGAATTTCAGGTTAAGGGCACACTCGCCACCAGGGCTCAATAGTAGTATTAATATTAAACCTGTGCTAGATGCAAGATCAATGAAATGACTAGGATAGAAAGTTTCCTTTAACTGATGCATTTTTTAATTGATGTCTTAATTGATTGATTGATTATGGTCATGTGATTGTATATAAATGTTAGTATCACAGTGTTTTAACTAAGGATCTGAAGAAGCGTACTTTAGTTACGTGAAAGCGCTTGTCCATTTTAGACTGAATAAATCTTTTCATTTTTTATAGCCGTGGTGTTCGCTCAGCTTTTTTATGCTTATATATATATATATATATATATATATATAGATATATATATATATAGATATATATATAGATAGATATATATATATAGATAGATAGATATATATATAGATAGATAGATATATATATAGATAGATAGATATATAGATATAGATATATATATATATATATATATATATATATATATATATATATAATGTGTGTGTGTTAGTACACAGGCAAACAAGATCTGAGGAAGGCACTAGAGCATCATGGGATAGGGGATAAGCCTTGAGCTTGTGTAAATGTCCGAGTGTTAGTAAAGAATGAAGGCGAGATGGACGACTCACATGGAACGTTATGGTAGGTACATAACTTCTTTTTATACATAAAAGGTGGAAGTAATAACTTTTAATACATTGATACTTTCTATAATGTCTTTAAATGTAAATGGCCTCACAGGTAAATACAAAAAGAAAAGAAAGTAGTGAACTATATTAAAAATATAGAGTGCAGATAGCTGTTACAGGGGACATAGCTGGACAGAACTAAACGTGAATTTGATAAAGGTTTTTAGGATGGTTGTTCAGCATAATGCCTGGGACAAAGGAAACGAGGAGTACTTTAATTGCAAGAGTGGCTCCAGTGCTGTTAGAAAAAGATAAAAAAGATAATGGCGGATTTGTAGTACTAAGGGGCTACTGGCAAGGGAGATGGATTACAGTGATGTTCATAGGTTCATACTAGGCTATCTGCCCTAGGGCATTTATAAGCCTAGCCAGAGTGTGTTTCGCCACCCATTTTAAATTAATTTTGCTATGCCCTTTTTCGAGGTTAGTATACTGTGCCTCTGTCTAACAGTGACACAGAAGTGATACCCGGGGTAAACCTATGATCTCCCATCCAGTCATCAAGATTCCTCTTGAAGAGAGTCAATGAGGGACTCCACCTAACCTGGACTGGGATTTTATTCCAGAGTGAAGGGAGCCTCTGGGTTATGAATCTGTCACTCCAGCATGTCCTATTTATTTCAGTGCTGAGGTTCAAGTCTCTTGAGTGCGTAGCTCGATGGCATTTGGATTTTCTGAGGTGCAGCATGTCCATTAATTCCGGGTTGGACATGGCTTTATACGTCAGGCACAGATCGCCTCTGAGCAGGCGGTATGCCACTGAGTAGAGCTGGAGTTTCTTTAACCGGGCAACATATGGCATCTGTTTGAGCCCTTTGATCCTCTTGGTGAGGTACTTTTGTGGTCTTTCCAGTTGCTGCAGGTGTCTGGTAAGGTACATCCCAAAAGGGGCATTGTACTCAATTATGGGCCTGATGAGGGATGAGTAAAGAGGCAGGTTGACCTCCCCTGATCTAGATGTGAATCCCTTCATGATTAGGTGGGCTATATAAAATGTTTTTCTAACCACTTTGGCCACGTGGTTGTCAAATGAGAGATTGCTATCAACTTGGGTCCCCAGGTCTCCAATTACTTCTGTACTTAGTGGATTACCACCTATGTGGTAATTTGTGGGCACTTTGTTTTTGCCAAAGGGGATGACTATACACTTTTTGGCGTTTAGTTTGAGGCCATGGCTCTGGCACCAGTTGTCTGTTTCTATGAGGCCCTTTTGTAGGATGCTTGTGTCGGCTGGAGAGTCGATTATGGCGCCCAGTTTGCAGTCATCTGCAAACTTGGTCAGCCACAGTCCTTCCGTGTTGGCCTGTACCTCTGAGAAATATATACTGAACAGGAGAGGTCCCAGGACTGAGCCTTGTGGGACGCCACTTGTAACTGGTTTGGAGTCTGACATGGCTCCAGCAATTCTAACCATGTGGGTTCTGTCCTTGAGCCAGTTTGCAACCCATCTAGTGACATAGGGGTTTATATTTAAGCTGGTGAGCTTATCTATAATGCCTGAGTGGGGTATTGTATCGTAGGCTTTTGCGAGGTCCAGGTAGGCTGTGTGGACCACCTTCCCCTCGTCAATGGCCTTGGTGACTGTTTCAAAGAAATCAACCAGGTTTAAGAGGCAGGATCTGCCCTTAACAAAGCTGAACTGGGTAGGATCCAGTGTCTGTAGGTCCCCAATATCTTTATTTATGAGGTCCATGATGATCCTTTCCATAGCTTAGCAGACCAAGCTAGTCAGCCTTATGGGGCGGTGGTTTCCAGGATCCGTTGAGGCACCACCTTTGTGGAGAGAGACCACTGTTGCTGTACGCCACTTTTGGGTACATATCCTGTAGTAAGGCTGAGATTGAACAGTAGTTTTATGTTTGGGTTTAGCTCTTCTTGGAGTTCATATAGGACGCAGCCCGGGACACCGTCTGGTCCCATTGATGCTGTGTTTTTTGCTTTGGAGAGGGCAGCTCTTACCTGAGCATCTGAGATGTCAGGGGGGCAGCACTCTGCTGGGATAGATATTTTCCCTTTTGGTGGGGAGGGGGGGGGGAGAAGTTTGCGCTGAACCTGTCAGCTAGGATGTTGGCAATGTCTGTGGGTTTGGTGTATTTTTTGTCATTTTGGACTAATTCTGAGCATATCTGGGAATTCCCATCCAGGTTCCTAACATAACTAAATAAATCCTTGTGATTATCCTTAGTGTCCTGTGCAGTTTTTCTCTCGAAGCTGGCCTTAGATGATTTTATGAGTGCCCGTAGTTTTTTGCCAGTACTGATCAGAGATGTCTTCCCTTTTTGGGATTTTGCTCTATCATGTAGTAGCTTCCTCCTTCTATTGTATAGTTTGTTTATGGCTGGGGTCCACCAGACAGGAAGTCTGCCTTTGGAGGATTGGGTCTTGGTTTTATTTGGGATTGCGTGATCCATGCATTCCTGAAGGTGTTGATAGAATGCGTTTATAAAGGATTCTGCGGTCTGGGACGTATTTTCCACAGGCCTGGGGGCTTTGAAGGATTCCAACTTGGTTTTGAGGAGTGTGAAATTTGCTTTAGAGAAGTTTTTCACTGTGGTTTTCAGGGCAGGCGGTGGAGTCAGGATGTGACTATCCAGTGAGAGTAGTTTATGGTCTGATCTTACCAATGAGGGATACACTTCTGGTCTAGAGCATAGAGTCCCCATGTTGGTGATGATCAGGTCCAGTATGTTTTCCTCTCTTGTGGGAGTGGTAACAAGTTGTTGCATTTGAGTTTATAAATTCTAGGAACTTTTGGGCTAGGGTGTTGGAGCTAGAGTAATGCTCCCTGTCTATGTTTGGGTAGTTGAAGTCACCCAATATAATGGTGTTTGGAGAGACCTTCATATTTTCCAGTGTTCTCAGGAAGGCCGAGTGGGGTTCCTGGGTTTGGGAGGGTGGTCTGTAGCAGGCTATAAACTGGAAGGCAGTTTTACCCACTGTTAGTTGCACATGGATAGTCTCTGATGCTTCGTGCTGTGCCACCAACCTGGAGGTGTGTGTATCTTTGACGAATATTGATACTCCCCCTCCTTTTGTGGTTTGTTCCAAGTTTTGGGGCTGAAAAGCATGGTATGAGGTATAACCTGATAGTGCTGGGGTGCTCTCGGGAGCCTTGAACCAGGTTTCTGTTACTGCACAGATATCTATGTTCTCCATGCTAAGGAGAGTTTCGAGTGCGTGCATCTTGAGGTTTAGACTTCTGGCGTTGAGTAGCATTACTCTTAGTTTCTTATCCCTTGTGATACCTATGGAGGTGGGTTTGTCTTTTGAGCCCTGCCTAAAAAAGGCACTATGGGGGTAGCAAGAGCCTTTGCCAATATCCGAAAGCCCAGGGGTGACAGGTGCAAGCTGTCCCCAGTGAAGCATTGTGGCTTGTCGAGCATGTCATCCCAGGCTGACAGGCATTGGATCCCCTTTGAATGACACCAATACTTAAGCCAATTGTTGAAATTGATCATCTTGTCTTCATATTGTGGCATCATTCTTGGTTAGGCTAAGATGCTACTCAAGGTCAGGGTCATACCAGCCTGGACTACATGCTCGGAGAGCTCCTCTGTCCCTTTTCATGCAGTCCAGGGAGGTACGTCTCAGGTCATTCACACCAGCATGGACAATGACTGAGTCATATTTGTACTTGTCTTGGAGTGACCTGAGTGCTTGTGTTATGTGGTGGATCCTAGCGCCTGACAGGCAGCTCACCATGTCCTTCTCCTTGTTCAGCCTGATGAGCAGGACGTCAGTGTGCCTGACGATAGAGTCACCTATTACAAGTTTATCAGCTGTGTTGTTTAGCCTTAAGGGCTCTGACTGTTCAGCACATTGGCTTTGTGAGCTATGTGTTGCACGTGTTTTGTTTTGGGGTAGCGGTTGCTTGGGTGTCTGCTTTGGAGGTCTCTGCTGCTTAGGCAGATTTTTATTTAGAGCCTCCGAGTATGTTTTTGTGTGTTTGTGTTTGGTTTGCTGTCGTGGTAGGTCTATGTGAGACTGGAATTGTGAGTGTGGTTTCCTTCTCCTCCTGACTGGTTTCGCCAGTACTGAGTTGAGAGAGCTTAGCCTCCAGTATGGCTATATGGTTGCATCTCTCACATGTGTTGGAATTTGTTGGGAGGAGGAGAGGGTTGTCTGTGTACATGAGGCAGTTGTAACATTGCCTCAAGATTCCCAGATTCACCAGCTAGACCAGAGAGGAGATTGACAACTGACCTTTGGACATGCTAGAATAGTATTGGGAATTCCTTTATAATTGAAAAAAAAGGGCTAATGGGGAACAAGGTACTCAAGGGGAGTTTGTGAGGGTGTAGTGCTTTTAATTTTTTAGTGCTGACTTATATAATTGCTTTAGTGAGCAAGTGCCAGGTAACTTAAATGCAAAAACACATTCCACCTAAAACTGCTGTAATGGAGCTTAAGAAAATTCTTGAAGAAGAAATCAGTTTTCAGCAAGGAATATTAATTATAGGTGGGGATTGGGATTTGATTTGCAGGAGTGAAGGTGTGTCTGGGTGGGCCAGAAGGGAGAATATAACAAAGGATGGTAGATTTTTGAAGATATTTATGAAAATATTTGACATGGAAGATGTGAATTCAGTAAAAGGAGTTTGGCTTGAATTGTACATATTCCCCAAGATATAAAAAGGCTAGACAGAATTTAGATTTCACAGAAAAATGTGCATTTAATTGAATGTCTTGATACTCGCCCAATAACTGATTTTAAGTTGTCAATCTCGCCTTCATTCTTGCTGGATGGGTTCGGAGCTGATCCTCGGCTCCGACTCGGCCAATACTAAAGCTCGAGAGCTAATTCCACCGGCTCGAGGCTCCCCTATATCCCACAATGCTAGGCGGTAACTACTCGGATCTCGTTTGCCGCTATAGCTGACAAGGTGCTTTTCGACTGGATCAGGCAGGTGAGTTAGAGTTTTTACCATATTAGGTATTTCTTAACCCCCTTTTTTGTTTCATACCATAACCTTTTTAGTTTAATTAAATATTTAGATAAATCGACCCCTGTATTTCGGGTCTGTATTCCCTTCCTTTTCTACCCTTAACTTGTAGGCCTTTGGCCCTTCCCTTCCCCCAGTCCTTTAGTGTGACTAATTTAGTTGTTTTTTGTTAAGGGCTTGTATGTGTGTCTTAATAATTTAATTTCTTCAGTAGAGGGTGTGTCTGTAGTGTGTTTGAGTTGTTTTCAGGCACTCCTTTCACGATGTCAAAAGACTCTAAGGTCTCAGGCTTCAAGAAGTGTGACTCGTGCTGTCAGAAAATGTCTCTGACAGACGGTCACACTTCTTGTATGTATTGCCTGGGACCTTTGCACCTGCAGGACTCTTGTGCTGTTTGTCATGGTTTTAGCCCTAGAGTCCTGCAGGAACGCAAGAATAAATTAATCTTGCGGGGCTTATTAAACCTGAAGGCCCCCCGACTCAGTTTGTGTCTGGGAAGCCTTCTAAAACTTCCAAACAGTCGGCTCCGGTTTCAGAGTCGACTGCTGGAAAGGTTAAGTCGGCTTCGACATCGGCTCTGGCTGGAGCCGATGTTTCCAAGCCTCATACTGTTACCTCGGCTCCGGCTGGAGCCAAGGCTGATAAAACTCCGTTGGCTCCGATACTCTTATCGGAGCCACAGTCTAGGAAGAGATCCAGATCCCCTTCTATCGGCTCCGTGCATTTGGCGCCAGGATCCCCTCTTCTTTCTGAACGGAGCCATAAAACTCATTCCTCACGGTCTTCCAGGTTATCTGACCACGATTTTCAAAGGGTAGGGAGTAGACTTCTCAAGTCCGAGGCACTGGCCCAAATGCTGCATAGCCCGACTCAGCAGTCAGTGGCTATTTCTGTTCCCCAATACATTCCTCCTTTGACTCCTTTGAGTTCGGAGCCAGGGCTTGTCGTAGCCATGACTGTGTCAGTGCGTTGGATCCGATAACCTTCCCTTTCGGCTCCGTCGTCTGCTCCGATCTCCTCCTTGGAGGGACCTCAGCGCCGAGCTTCCCTCATCGGCTCCGAGGGGGCGAGTGGCATCGGACCCTTGTCTGACCGCGCTCTCCTTCTTGGGGCTTCGGCGCTGGTGAGTTCGGCTCCGACATCTGCTTCGGAGCCGTCCCTGTCGGTGCGGGGGGAGGTCCTTGTCTCTTCGGAGCGGGGGCCTCTGGCCTTGCCTGACAGGGGTGCCGTCGAGGTCATGCAGAGCGTGCTAGAACCAGGTTCTGCCCCACAGTCGGCTCCTTTAGCCCCCCCCCATCTACAGTGCCTGCGGTGATTTCTACTCACCCCCTTGTCTTAGACCGCAGAGAGCCAACTCCTCAAGTTTCCCCACTGGGAATTTCCTCCTCTTCCGAGGCCTCTCTTGACCCGGTAGGAGATCCCCCAAGGAAGAGGCAGTGCAAGAGGAAGCACATTGACTCCCCTGAGTCTATCACCTCTGACACTGACTTAGAGGAATCTGAAGGTTCCCCTCGATCCCCCTCTGAGGATGTTTCCTGTGCTGACATCCTTGAGATCCTCAAACAGAGGGGGAACTGGCCAGCCCTTAACCCTTTGGAGGATGAGTCAGTGTATCTTGAGGCGTTTGGCTCTCGCCCTTCTACCTCCTGGGTGTCCCCTCCCTTTGACCCCCTTATGGAAGTGGTGGCAAGGAAGGCTTGGACGGCTCCTGATTCAGTGGAACCCACCCCGAGGAGACCATCTAAATTTATTACTGCCCCTAGAGATAAAGATTTTTTATCCAAAGGTGTCCCTGTTGATGCCATGGTGGTGGCTGCAGCCACTATGAAGGAGTTAGCTGATCCTTCGGTTCCTGTCCATCCTCCTAATAAGGAATCTAGGACCATGGACAGGTACGGCAAGCGGATGTTCTCATCAGCGACCTTTTCAATGCGTTCGCTGAATTACTTATGCCACTTCACTCGTCTCCAGAGAGATTTACTCAAAGATATGGGTGAACTGATAAAGGATCCTACAGCTGAGGGGTTCAAAGACACAATGAACTCCCAGTTGGCAACCCTGAATTCCATCGTTAACTCCTCCATTCGGCTGGTCTCATATGCTGCAGATGGGGAGAGTAGAGCCGCAGGCACAGGTGTTGCCTTACGTCACGCCTGGATGCGGCTATGCAACTTTGCGGACCCTTTCAAGGCGTCCTTCACCAATTCTCCCTTTGATGGATCATCCTTGTTTGGTCCACAGGTGAAGGATACATTGACCAGGTGCGAGGTAGAAGGTAAGACTCTGTCTGCCGTAGGAGTCCATTTTTCTACCCCTTCTAGACCCCCTATCCCAAAGGTCAGAGGGGAGGAAAGATGTGGTTCCGCAAACAATCCCAGGGAGTCTCATGTGACGCACAAGGTCGATTCCCCTCTAGAGGCAGAGGGGGGAATAATAATATACGCCGCCCTAGAGGCAGAGGAGGTCCGCAAATCCAGGGTAGCAGAGAAATGTTCTCTGACAAACCCTTTCAGCATCCCTGAGGGGCTGCCCGACTGTCCACCTTCGGAGGCAGTCGGGGGAAGGTTATCACTGTACCCAAAACCTGGCTTTCCCGTACTCAAGACAAATGGGTACAGTCGATCATAACCGAGGGTTACAAAATTCCCTTTATTCACATCCCATCCCAACCCAAAAGATCCCTTCCAGACGTTCCACCCGGTCTAAGGGAACAAGCAGCATTAGAAATTTCAAAGCTGCTATCAAAAAGAGCTATCCAATCAGTCCCAGCAGACCAGCAAGGCTCCGGAATCTACTCCAAATTCTTTTTGGTACCAAAAAAAACAGGGGACTGGAGACCCATACTGGATCTCAGCTACATAAACAAGTATGTAAGGAAAACAAAATTCCGGATGGTCGCGCTACAGTCCATTCTACCCTTCTTGGGTCAGAACAATTGGATGTGCTCGATAGATCTTCAGGACGCGTACTACCACATCAAGATGAACAGACGCTCCAGGAGATATCTCCGCTTCAGGCTGGGAGCCAGTCACTACCAGTTCAGGGCCCTGCCCTTTGGTCTCACTACAGCCCCCCCGTGTGTTTACCAAATGCATGGCAGTGGTCGCGGCTCACTTGAGACGTCAAGGATTCCAGGTGTTTCCATATTTAGACGACTGGCTCCTTACCGCCACCACCAGACATCAGCTTCTTCTATCCAGGGACTTCACCATCCAATCTTGCCAAGCTCTAGGCATTTCGATAAATTTCAAAAAATCTGCCTTGTCGCCTTGTCAATCTATTACCTTTATAGGCGTCACCTTAGACACACTCAATCTTTCAGCCAGACTCACAGAGCAGAGAGTGTCAGACATTCGAAACCAAGATGTCCTTCAAGGATGCATCTGCAGTCATAACATATGGGTTGTCCTGCCTCAGGCAGCCCTTCGGTCGGCCGGATTCCAAAGTCTGGGTCTGGCCTCGGCTGATGTCGCACCTTCCCCGACGTCAGAGCGTCTGGGGTATAAAAGCATCAGCCGACGCCATTTTCCTCAGTCTTTCTTGCCGCGCGGTGCCCGAAGCAGAAGCTGTTCTCAAGTGCCGGTCGGTCAGATCCAGTGATTTCAGCTACCGAAGACTTCGAAAAAGCTAAGTACCCCGTTGGGGACTCTTTTTTGCCTCAGCCGATGTCAGATAAAGTAAATAATTGTTTAACTTGTGGGAAACAAATACCTCATAAGGATTTCCATTCCTACTGCCTTCCTTGCTTAGGCCCAGACCACGACGTATCGTCCTGTTCAGCCTGTGCTTCCTTCAACCGACGAACTCTTAGACATCGGTCGGAGTTTGCAGAGGAATTTTTTGGGGCTAGTTTTGCATATAAAATGCCGTCGGAGACTCCGACATCACATTTAGTGAAAAAACGGAAGGACAAGGACCGACACTCGCGGCCCGCGGTTTCAGTTGAAACCACGGTAAGGCCTACCGCGAGTGTCTCGGTTTCGGCCGAAACCGAGTCCTCGGAGATTCCTTCATCTGAAACCACTCAACCGACCACCGCAGCCCGGGAGGCCCCGGCTGAGTCTGCTACCGAGCTACCTACCGAAACCAGTGTCCAGGATATGTCCGACACCATACCTTTGGACATATCTACTCCTGCACGTGGGGCAGCTAGGCCCCCTGCTTCCATGTCCATTAAGGCCTTTTCTAGGGCTAAAGCTGCTAAACTTTCTAAAGCTTTGCCTCCCAAGACTACCTCCCAGAGGCCTTCCTCTAGTTCTCAGATCCTCAGCCTTGCAGAGGACCTTATTTCTTTAATTAGAGGTTCACAACCTCACCCGGACAGGGCCTCTCACCCTCCACCAGACAAAAGGCCCAGGACTGAGCCTTCTGACCCACACTCTTCAGATGAGTCCACGGATGGTTCTGAGTTGTCAGACCATCAGGAGGAGGCTTTTTCACCCTATGAGGATTCTGATGCTGAAGAATCTATCCCTTCGGCCTCCCCTCCTGAAGAGTTTTCCTTTGGTGAGACTCTACACTCCATGAGAGAGCATTTTCAATGGCAAGGTCAGGAATTCTCTGATTCTAGAAAAAGATTAAGGACCTTTTTACATTTGCCTCAGCATAGGCCCTTAGCTATACCTCCTGTTTTGAATGTAATTGATGATGTGTACAATGATGTCAGTACAGCCCCTGATACTCTCCCTCCGGCCCCTGCCAAACCTGATAGATACTACAGGGTCCCGGATTCTCATTTCCATCTGTATAAAGCCCATTCTGCAGACCCAGACACTATTACTCTGGGCCCTAAAGGGGTTGCGGCTGCCACTGCCAAAAATCCTCTACCTTCTGAAAGAGAGTCTAGAGCTTTAGAGAGATGGGGAAAGAAGGTATATACTTCTGCAACTCTTTCCGTCAGGGCACTAAATTGTCAATTTCATATGATACAGTACCAAGAGTATTTGTTAGATGAACTGAACAAGAAGCTTTCTTCTCCTGAGCCCCTTGACCGTAAATCCCTTCAGGATTTGGTACACAACTCACAGCAGGTTAGTAATCATTTCTTAAAGTGTGGTTATGATGCATTGGAGGCTTCATTTAGGTCAGATATGACTGGGGCAGTTATTCGTAGGCATGCCGGGCTGAAGGAACAATCTTTGCCAGACCATGTTAAAGCTAAACTCCTGGATGTCCAATGGAGAAACAAAATTTATTTGGCTCCTCTGCTCAGGAGGTCTTAAAAAAGTATGAAGAAAAGGCAAAATCTGTGCAAACAGTTAAGGATTTCCTACAAGTACAACCACTGAGATTCAGCAGAAACTGGCCTACTAAGAATTGGTCCTTTCCAGACTCGGACAGAGCCCAGAGAGGCAGGAACAGATGCCCCAGAGGCAGAGGCCAATCTAGGGGCTCTTACAGAGGCCGTCAGTGGCAGCCTGCCAACCAGAGCGGTAGTGCAACAGCAGCAACAACAACTACCACCCCAGGACAGGCTCAATGACTTTACTGTGAATCCGCCCACCAGGGCTCAACTGGAAGCACCCTTGGGCGGAAAGCTTGCTTTTTTCTCAAGAAATTGGCATTATGTTACAAGGGACACATGGACACTGCAAATAATAGACAAAGGATACAGGTTCCACTTCCACACTTTGCCAAAAAGAAACGGAATGCCAAACCTACCACCAAATCAGAGGGCAGAGGCTTTAAAGCAGATCATTAACTTGCTTCGAATGAAAGCTATAGAAAAGGTGCCACTTTCAGAACAAGGCCAAGGATTTTACTCCAGACTATTCCTTGTACCAAGAAAAGAAAATCAATGGAGGCCTATTCTCGACCTGTCCGCACTGAATACTTACCTCATTGTGCCAAAATTCAAGATGCTGACCCTACAGCAACTTCTTCCCATGTTGGGCAAGGAGTCTTGGCTGGTGACTCTAGATCTCAAGGAGGCATACCTGCACGTCCCTATTCGACCAAACTGCAGAAGACACCTCAGATTTCTTGCAGGATCAGAGCATTATCAATTCTCAGCATTGCCCTTTGGCTTATCTACTGCGCCCAGAGTATTCATGAAATGCCTGGCATCAGTAATTGCACACTGCAGACTTCAGGGGATTCAAATCTACCCTTATCTGGACGACTGCCTTATACAAGCAGACAACAAGGTAAATTTGATAAAAGACTTGGCCTATGCCATCCACCTACTACAGGCATTGGGATACACAGTCAACATCCAAAAATCAAGTCTGGTTCCATCCCAAAGGATAACCTTTCTGGGTGCGGATCTAGACACAACCACCCAAATGGCCTTTCTCACAGAAGAAAAACAAAAACAACTTCCGGATTACTTCATGAATCTAACAAGACAAGCTCAGCTTACTGCAAGGAAAATCCTGCAGGCCCTGGGTTACATGGCATCCTGCATAATTCTGATACCACAGGCCAGGCTGCATATGAGAAAATTACAATGGTATCTAAGGAGTGTATGGTCTCAACACAATCACAGTTTGGAAACTTTGATACCAATCATTCCTTGCCTTCAAAAGGAATTCCTGTGGTGGGCTCAGCCCTGCCAGTCCAACAGAGGGTTGCCTTTCAACAAACCAAAAACAAAACAAACCATCATCACGGACGCTTCAGACCGAGGATGGGGAGCACACATGGAGGGCAAATGTATCCAAGGCCTATGGTCCCAAGGACAGCTACACATGCACATAAACCAAAAGGAAATGCTGGCAGTGATGCATGCAATCGAGGCTTTCAAACCCTTCCTCCATCAAGGCCACCTGTTAATGACAGACAACACCATGGTCATGTGGTACATAAGCAGGGAGGCACACACTCCTACCCTCTATGCTGGCTGGCTATGAATCTATGGGAGCTATGCCTGAAACTCAATATCCAACTGCAGTCCCAGTTCGTGCCAGGAAAGGAAACTACACTGGCAGACAGCTTAAGCAGAACTACCATGGATGCACACGAATGGATGCTGCACCCAGACATCTTCCAACTCATAACAAAGGCATGGGGAAAGCCGGAGATAGATCTGTTCGCCTCCCCCCTCAACCATCAACTGAAGACATTCTGCTCAAGGACATACCACCCACAAGCATGGAGGGTGGACTCTCTCTCTTTCCGCTGGAAAGCTCTAAAAGTATATGCCTTCACACCTCTCCCTTTAATGTACAAGGTTCTACTGAAGATCAGGGAGGAACAGCCAAGAGTGATTCTGATAGCTCCAGACTGGCCAAGGCAACACTGGTATCCACTATTGAGGAGCATGTCACAGGCAAAACCATGGCCTCTCCTCCTATGGCCTCTTCTTCTGACGCAGAACAATTTCAAGATCATGCATCCCAACTTAAAAAAATTGCAGCTAACTGCCTGGAAAATCCCTTAAATCCAAAACAAAATGTTTCATCACAGAGAGTGAAGGACATTATCATGGAAGCTCGCTGGCCTTCCACAAGGAAGACATACTCAGCTAAATGGAAAAGATTTTTCATTTGGAACACATCAAAAGGCTTAGATGTGACAGTGGCAAACATGACACATATTCTGGAATACTTAGCAGAACTGTTCCACAATGGCCTTTCCTATTCTTCCATTAAGATTCATGCCTCAGCTATTTCAGCAGAATACAATGTGGATCCACCTATCTTCTCACACCCTCTCCTCAGGCAATTTCTGAGAGGGATCAAAAATATCAAGCCTCCAAGAAAACCCCCTTTACCTGCTTGGGATCTCAACTTTGTCTTGGAGAAACTAACACTTCCTCCCTTTGAACCAGCAGCATCAGCGGATCTACAGTTTCTGTCTTGGAAAACTGCATTCCTTCTGGCAATAACATCAGCAAGAAGAGTGTCTGAGTTACAAGCATTAATGGCAGTACAGCCATTTCTTATCTTCCATCAGGACAGAGTTACACTAAGAACTAATCCTACTTTTATGCCAAAGGTGGTATCTAGGGTATCCTTGAACCAAGCTATTCACTTGCCTACGTTCTTCCCAAATCCACAGAATAGAGGGGAAAAACTTCTGCACACCCTGGATATACACAGACAACTACACTACTACTTGGACAGAACTAAAAGTGGCAGAAAAACTGACCAACTATTTGTAGCATATGCTGCTGGGGTGCAAGGAAAAGCAATTTCCAAACAGACAATTTCAAAATGGATTCGATTTTGTTACTCCTTTCATGGAAAGTCAGTTCATGCAAACATCAGGCCTCATTCCACAAGGGCCACGGCCACCACTACAGCCTTCCTACGAGGGGTGGCTACCAAGGACATTTTAGAAGCTGCTACTTGGAGCTCCTTGCATACATTTACCAAACATTACAGTCTACCTTTATACTCCAGATCCAGAGCAGGCTTTGCTACTGCAGTCCTGCAGGGGATCTTAACTACACCATCTTTTTCTTAGTACCTCCTCCCCCAGATTAGCTATGGTATTCTACCCATATGTTATGACTGCAGATGCATCCTTGAAGGACATAGTACAGTTTTGTACCTACCATAAATGTAGATGTCCGATAGGTATGCATCTGCAGGCAGGTTTACCCACCCTCCTACCCCTCTGTGGTATTCCTAGGGTGTTTACCCCTCTTTCAGCTAGCTGGGGGAATCTATTATGGTGTATTTGTTTGTATATACATGTGTGTGTGTGTATATATATATATATATATATATATATATATATATATATATATATATATATATAATTTTGCAAATGTTTGGAATTCTATTGCATTTATCCAAATTTAGCCTTCCTAGAGGGCACCTGGCATCTGGGGCAAGAAAAACTGAGGAAAATGGCATTGGCTGATGCTTTTATACCCCAGACGCTCTGACGTCGGGGAAGGTGCGACATCAGCCGAGGCCAGACCTAGACTTTGGAATCCGGCCGACTGAAGGGCTGCCTGAGGCAGGACAACCCATATGTTATGACTGCAGATGCATACCTATCGGGCATCTACATTTATGGTAGGTACAAAACTGTACTTTTCCCTTCTCTTACAATGCAACAAAGTCAAAGCCAGACTAGTTTTGAAGGTGTTAGGACTCATGGCAGCAGCTATTCCCCTTCTCCCCTTAGCTCGCTTTCACATGAGGATCCTCCAATGGATGCTGTTTACTCAATGGTCCTTTCAACAGCTCCCGATGTCCCATACCATATTGATAACTCAATCATGCAAGAATCAACTGTCAGCTGTCAATCGGGTCAGCTGCACCAATCTCTGACTTCTCTAAACCTCACAGTGTGGTTTCTCCGATTCCAACCTTAGCCAGGCTTCCCTCAATATCTCGCTCGGTCTCGCTCGGTCCGAGATGTCTTGATAGCCTCTCATAAACCTTCTACCCAGAAGATTTATAGTAGCAAATGGAAACGCTTCTCTTTTTGGGTAACATCAAAAAACATAGATCCCTTTACTGCACCTATCCAGTCTATTCTAGACTTTCTAGCAGAACTCTTTAATTTAGGATCATCTGCATCTACCATTAGAGTTCAATTGGCTGCCATATCTAATTTTCATGTTGGTGTTTGAGTCTAGCATCATGGCTCACAAACTCTGTAAAGCCTTTTTAAGGGGCGTATTTCTTCTCAAACCTCCAATCAAAGATCCCCCGCCTCAATGGGATTTGAACTTGGTTCTGGCATCCTTAATCCTTCCCCCCTTCGAACCGGCAGCTTCATGTTCTCTGAAGTTGCTATCTTGGAAGACACTTTTTCTAGTAGCTATAACTTCAGCGAGAAGGGTATCTGAACTCCATGCTCTGTGCAGTCGTCCTCCTTACTTAGTGTTTCACAAAGATAGGGTATCCCTCCGTACTAATCCATCCTTTTTGCCTAAAGTTTCCTCTCAAGTAAATCTAAACCAAATTATTGATCTCCCCGGCTTTTTCCCTAACTATTCAAACAGGTCGGAACAAAAGCTACATTTTTTGGATGTTCATCGCCAACTTAGATATTACTTAGACAGGACTAAACAATTCAGGAAATCTAATCAATTGTTTCTGTCATATGCGGAAGGGAAATTGGGCCTTCCAGTTACTAAAGTATCCCTCTCTAGATGGCTCACCTCTACAATTACCTTCATCTATGAGATCAGACAACAAAAACTACCCTCAAGACCTAGAGCTCATTCAACTAGGGCATTAGCTACATCCGTAGCTTTTCAGGATAGGCTGCCAATAGATTCCATTTGTGCAGCAGCCACCTGGGCTTCTCCTCATCCATTCATTTCACATTACAAATTGGACATGGTTTCCAGAAGCCGTGCCAATTTTGGTTCCACTGTTCTCAAGAGTCTGTTCCGATAGGCCACCCGGGATAAGGTGCTAGGGACGCGGTCCCATCCTGCAAGAATGAAGGCAAGATTGACAACTTAACATTAAGAAGTTATGTACCTACCATAACGTTCCATGTTAGTTGTCTTCTTCTCGCCTTCTTTCTTGCGTCCCACCCTCCTTCCCCCAAGCCTGGACAAACCGACAGGAATTCAGTTTGTGTTCTTCCTCTGGAAGTCATCATTCCCACACGTTCTTCCACCTGTTTTTCTCCTTTCTGAGGTCTGCGATACCTTTTACGCAGGTTGTTTCGAGGTGGGTTTCCCTACTCCATTCTATGGAGACTAGGGTTGCTTGGTATAGCTATCAAACGAGATCTGAGTAGTTACCGCTTAGCATTGTGGGATATAGGGGAGCCTTGAGCCGGTGGAATTAGCTCTCGAGCTTTAGTATTCGCCGAGTCGGAGCCGAGGATCGTCTCCGAACTCATCCAGCAAGAAAGAAGGCAAGAAGAAGACAACTAACATGGAACGTTATGGTAGGTACATAACTTCTTATTTCAGATCATGTGCCAATAATAGCTAAAGTAGAAGCACAGGGTAGTGAAATAAAAATGAAACATTGGCGCTTTCCCACCTATCTGTTGAAAAGAGAAGAATTTAAGGAATGGAAATTTGAGATTATTCAGGAGTTGTTAGAGGCAGTAGCAATGTTTTCTGAAAATATAGCTAGGGAGTGAGATAAAATTAAGGTGGAATGTAATAATAGGGTGGAAATAAAAGAAAAGGTACTATGGTTAAGAAGTAAGAATTATTTAGAGGGACTGACTAATGTTGAAGTATTGGACTCTCCCAAAACAAGAAGAGGATCAGCTGCAAAATTTTAGACAGAAAATAAGGGATTACCTCGATAATGTGCAGAAGTTTCGAAATATTGCTGTTAAGCAACTGTTTTTTGATAATAACACAAGAGCACAAAAACTTTTAGCACAACGACTCAGACAACAGAAAGTAGCATGGGCTATCGCCACACTTAAGGAGACCAAAACAAGTCGGGTAACGCCATCCTGTAAAGGTGTTAGAAATATTTCGGAAATTCTTTGAAAGTCTCTGTAAAGCAGAGAAATATGAAAATCAAGAAAAGATACAGATGGAAATGTTTATGGAAGAATTAAATATGCCAAGGTTAGAGACAGATGAGGCACAATTACTAATGGTTAGGATAAGAGGAGATGAGATGAAAATTGTGATGTATAACCAATCTGCAGGAAAGTCCCCAGGAATAAATGGTATTAGAGTGGACATTTGTAAGCTAGGCGGAAAAAAGTTGATAAAGGACTGGAAGGTTTTGTTTAACAGTATTTTAAGAGGAGGAGAATTACCAGTATCCTGGAAGAAAGCAGCGGTAGCTGTAATACCTTAAGAGGTTAAATATCCATCAGATCCAGCTTCATACAGGCCCATTTCAATAGTAAACCATGATTATAAAGTGTTCATCTGTTATAACTAAAAGAATGGCAAAAGTAATGCCAGAACTGATATAGATCAATGTGGTTTGTGTAGGGGAGGCAAACCTGTAAAATCTGTATTTTTTTTCCTGGCATCCAGGCAGTACAGTTACTAGCCAGTTTCTTAAATCTACCCATAAACACAAACGTCTACTGGCTTTCCCTGAGTGTCCATTTCGCAGTGGGAGAAAGATAGTTAAGCTGTTACTCAGTGTGCAGCCATCTTGGAAGTCCATGATTGCCCTTCAGTCCAACATTACATCTTCACTTTCTTTATAATGACTTTTAGTCCAGCATTACATACATCATTCAGTTCCTATCTTCCCCTAAGCATCACTGCCCCTCTTGAATGTTATTGTTCATGTATTTCTCCCCACAAATGCATGTATTTTTATGTGAATTGGTACTTCTTTTTTCTAAAGATCCCTCATCCAGATTATCCCTATTACAGTATTCATTGCTGTGGTGGTGCTGTGGTAGCGCTGTCTCCTGACAGTAAGAAGTTGTCCCGTTTGATTCTCAGCTAGAGCGTCTTCTGCCTGGAGACGTGTGAATGGGCATATCTTCGTTGAAGGTTGTGAGTCAGGGCTGGCAACTCTGCATGTAAAAATCTACTGCCAATCATTAGTGGACCGGAGTTCCGCTGTGGCGACCCCCTAACCGGGAAAAGCTGAAAGACACGACAACAACAACAATATTCATTGTTACTAGTCCATTTGGTTTAGATTTTGATTTCCAATTTCTAGTAATTGCTTTTTTGGTGTTAAGTGGAATTAAATTTTAAACCTTTACTATGTCTAGGCAATTCAGATCCTGTATCCCAGCTCAAAAAGGAATCATTTTCTTAGTTACGGCCATTGCTGTCCCTGTAATTCTGACAGAGCACTCTGTAGCAATTTTTTTTAATCTGCCATTTCATTATACTCTGTAAAACATGTTCCTAGTTACCTCTTTCTTCGTCAGACTTCAAAAAGTTGCTGTCTGAGGAGAATTTCTTTTGAAGTCTGCTTGGGATGTAAAAGTACTTGTGCAAACACGTCCAAGCAAAAATCCCAAATCTTATGGATTTTGTTGCATACTTGGGATCTGTACATGTCCTGCCATTTTTCCTTTGTAATTTGCTTTTCTCTCCCCAGTCCACATTCATCTGCTTTATACCAATTTTCATAACATTTCTGAATTATCTTTAATACCTGTATGGGATGTCTGGTTGTTTTTAATGTCCAGGTTCCGTTGTTTAGTGATAACTGTTTTTACTTTATTTTGCTTTAGTCACTATTTTAAAAGTTTTTGTGCTCTGGAGTTATCAAAAAATAGTTGCTTAAAGAGAATCTTCTGAACTATAATGCATATTATCCAAATATTCCCTTATTCTGCAGTTGTTGCTACTCTAGTTCTGAGAGACTCCCCATATTTTACAATGCTTTATCTAATTCAGCCCCTCTAAACAATTCCTTTTACTTCCTAACCCATATCTTGTGTTTTATTTTACCTTGTTCTTAAAGTCCATGTTATTTTTAGCCCACTCACTAGCTATTCCTTTTGAAGAAATTTGTCTTTTTTAAACAAGAAGTGTCTTAAATTATCACATATGACATCCCATACTCTGGAACAAGCTACCCATCTATGTCAAGCAAAGTTCCTTATTAGCACTCTTCAAGAAAAATCTTGATAAGTGAATGGGAAATAGGAAATACACCCCGGGGATCACTTCTGTGGCTCTGCTCGACAGAGGCACAGGAAAATAAGTTTCTTGGGTGGCGTAAGCCAGGGAACCATGTTGGCTAGGGTTTTTTAGGCCCTTGGGCCAATAGCCTAGTACCTACCTATGAATGTAGGCAATCATACATTTATATAAATGAAAGCAAACCATATTTACATAATTTTAGTTGCAAACATTATACATCACAAACCAGATAGACATAATTTTATTTGCAAACATTGTATATCACTTATAATCTATCCAGTCATTGTCATTAAAACATTACATAGCTCATTCAAATCCTGCCTTCTTTTAAACCTTATTCATCCTCTTCATGTATTGTTCCCGCAATTCCCCTTTTTTATATGTAATTTGCTCCTACCCTTTTCTAAAGATCCCAGTTCAGTTGTTTTATCCCTGTTAGTATATTCACTTCTTCTAGTAAAGTTGGTTTAGACTTTGATTTCAATTTTCTGTAATTGATTTTTTGGCAACCAGCATAACTCAGCAGCACCTTACTATGTCTATGCAATTCTGGTTCTGTATCGTAGCTCAAAAAAATGATTTCCTTAGTCACTTCAATTTGCTTACCCAGTATCTCTGACAGAGCAGTCTGCAAGGAGTCTTTAAAGTCTGCCATGTCATTACACTCCCAGAAAATATGTTCTCGGTTACCTATTTCTTCCTTGTCACACATTCAACATTTGCTGTCTACCTGAGGAAAACATTTTGACATCTACTTGGGGTATAAACATACCTGTGTAAACATTTCCAAGCAAAGATCCTAAATCTTCTAGACTTTCTTGTATATTTGGGAGACATATATCCCCCATTGTTTCTTTTGCTTATCCAATCTCTTTTCCCATTCCTTTATTAATCTCCTGTGATTGATTCTTATAGTTATCATGCAATATTTTATATGCTGTATTAATTATTCCTTTTTTAACAGCAGCATCTGTTCTGGATTCTACTAAAACTACCACTGCTGGTCTTTCACTTAGCATCTCCTTATTTCTTTTTTATGCCTATAATCTAATGTCAGTCCTTGATAGGCAAGGCATTCTCTAGCCTGCAGTCCAAATACATTCTTGGCCTCTTCCCATTCTGTAACATTTCCTTCTCTAATTATTTGCTCCCGATACCTTGGTTCTTTTGCTAGTTTTCTCCAATAACTTCAGCCCATCTCTATCACTGATTGCAGTCGTCTCAGTCGGCAGAATCTCCCATCTCCATTCCTATGTTGACTCATTTCCCTGAATACCCTCTAATAGTTTATGAATATAATATTCTGTATGGTTATTATTCTCCTTAAGGATCTGCATCCAAAATCCCAGTCGCTCCTCGTTTCTTGAGCTTCCACTGCGTTTCATCATCATCCCTTTCCACTTTGAATTATAGGATCTGATGTTGTCCTTTTCTTTCATCATCACTGATGAGTTATGGATCTGATCCTTGGATACGACTTGACCGCATCTACAAGACGTAAGATCCAAATCTCGAGCTCAGATCTCCTAAATCTTGAGCATGAGATAAAGTACTTAACTATTTTATCTTGTTTAAAGTTAACTTTTTTGGTTTAGATATATTCAGTGGGTGTCTGTAGTTCTTCTCCCTCTTTTGACTGTATAGCTTTTGCTGGCTTCAGGATTATTCTGATTTAGTATTCTCTCTCTCTTCCTTGCACCTGGTTGGCACTTTCCATCTGCCATCTCTGTTTCTCTCTGTGTATGTATGTATCTATATATATATATATATATATATATATATATATATATTTAAATAATATGGTTATAGATATAGATAAGAAAGGGGGGAAGCTTGGTGTGTGTTTTTATAATCTACCGATAATTTAGATTTTTCCTTTTTAACAGGGGTTTTTTTATGCAACATGCTGTTTTCTTTTTGACGTTTTGGGCCTACTTTGGTTCAGCTACTGTAGGTGTTTTTTGTGTACAGTTCTTGTCAAAAACTAGGAATATGCCTGGCAAACTCACTTTTAATAACTACAGTTCTTGTGACTATAAGATCCCCATTTCTGATGCCCACAAGAAGTGCATTTATTGCCTGGGGCCAGAGCATCTTAGGTTGGATTGTGACATGCTTCTTGTTCAATCCTAGGACTTTTTCAGACTAAAGAAATTAATATTAAAGGATTCCTGCTAGCCTTTTCTTCCTCTCCTGGTGCTCAGACTTTTTCCAAATTCCATCATGGCTCCTTGGAATCTAATAAACGATGCCCTCAAAAAGGCTCAGAAGAAGTTGTTGGAGCCACTAGAGAAACGTAGAGAAGCCTTGGATCCAACTTCTTTGGATAAGAAGACTGTAATGTCTTTCTCGGATCCACAGGTCTCTTCAAATCTAACAGTTATTACTATCTCCTGCTCATCTGTGCCATCCACTTGCTGCTTGGATCCCAGGCCCTTGGATCTGACAGTTACAAGGCAGTCCCTGGAATCTACCTTGGAACCTGTTTCTCCAGGTTTTCCAGAATAGTTGTTCCATATACCAAAGAAGCAGTCCAAAGCACCATCTGTTGTAGTATCATACAGATCTTGTAGGAGCTTGACAGAGGCACATATGGACAGGATCATGTGGCGATTCCATAGGGCTCTAATCAAGATGGGGGTCCTGCCAGCTCTGTCCCCTCCCATATCTGTGAGCAAATCTGCCCAACAGATTCTCTATCCTTCGATCTGACCTGCAGCTTCAGAGTCCAAGGAACCTGGCTCACTGAGAGGTATGGCGTTGGATCTGGGTAAGCTCCCTTCCTTGACTGACTGTATCCTTGGTAAGTTGTGTTTGAATAAGTGTAGATCTCGGATCTGAGACGTCAGCGCCGGGTCCAAGGGGTTTAGTTCAGCTCCTATTTTGGCAGATCCGTCCCTTCCCCTCGCTGCTTTGGCCCTGGACAGCTCTGGTCTGATGGTCTCCAGAGGGCTCTTATCTGAGTTTGGCCTCGACCTTCCTTCCTTTGGCTGCTTCAGTGCCAAGGAGAGGTTTCCCTGGGTCTGTCAGCTTTCCAGGAAGCAGAAAGTGTTTTCTCTTTGCGTAGAAAAAGCTTCTCTCTAGTCTGGATCCTACCCCTCTTCCCTCATCTGGTCCAAGCTCTGAGCACATCATCTCTGCTTCTCAGGTTCAGGCAGCTAAGGGAAGCATCAGCGTTCTCCAGAGAGTTTTCCCCTCTGTTCCAGAACCTCTTCCTAAGCATCCCACAGAAGAGGTTCCTAGGAAGAGAACTTGACGCACATAGAATCCCTTTTGGACTGTCTCACAGAAGAGAGAGATTTTGATAAGGGCGAAAGATTGACCTGGAAATTTTTATGCAGAAAGTTGGCTGGTCTTCCCAAACTCATCCTTCTGAGGAATCATGAGGAATCAATGTTCCTGGAGGGTTTTGGGACTGGTCTGTCTGCATCATGGGTGACCTACCCCCCCCCCCCCCCCCCACTGACGAACTTGTTGACCTAGTTGTCCACCAGGCTTGAAGTGAACTGAACTCTGTTTAGCACATCCCCAAATGCCTGGATAAATTTGTAGTTCCAACAGACAGAACCCATTGGAGTAAGGGTGTCCCCATTGATGCCATAGCTGTGGCAGCAGCCACTAAGAAGGGCCTAGTTTGACCTTCTCTATCAATCCACCAAACAGGGAGTCCAGAGTGATGGACAGATTTGGAAAGCATATTTATACTTCAGCCCCATTTGCACTGAGGTCATTAAATTACCTGGCACATTTTACTCACTTAGAGATTTGATAAAGGAGCTTTTAAACTCTCACTGTTGAGGATCTCAAGACGTTTTCTCCCCAGTTGGCTACTCTCTCATCCATTGCCAGCTCATCGATGAGGATGATCTCCATACAGTGGACTGTGCCTCATGAGTAGCTGGTTCAGGGATAACAGTTAGGAGACCTGCCTGGATGAGGCTGTGCGACTTTGTGGAACCCTTTAAAGCGTCTTTTCTTAATATCCTTCTAATGAAATGAGGTACTGCCAGCACAGCTAGCTGGAATTTTGTAAGTAATGATGTGTCATTTGTGAATATCAATCTAATTTATACAAGATGGTTGTGTTACAAATGTATTAGAACTGTATGTCATGTGTATATCAAACTGCTCTGTACAGATGTTTGTGTTGAAAAGGTATTTGTAAAGTACTTATGCTTAAAATGTATCCACAGTGTGCCTTACTGGAAGAGAACAGAAATGTCCATGCACTATTGTAACTGTTTAAATGTATATGTTAACAGAGGAAATGGGAGGGTTAACCTCAGTCCAGCAAACGTTTAGAAAAATATTTGAAATTAAATTACTTTATAGGCTAGGCCATAAAGAGGCTATCTGACAGGATTCAATGCAGCTAGAGACACAATGTTTGTACTAGGTAGCATTCTGTATTGTCTTTAGGGTGAACTAATTGCTACTTTGGAAGCATGAAAAATGCAATTGTTTTATGACTTCCAGCATCTGCCAAAGATCTGAGCAAATGCCCTTGTATGAGTATTTTTACAGGTAGATGCTAGATACTGCCAGCTTCAGCAGTGGGGGGTTTGGCCTGGGAACTAGAAGCCAGATGACCAGAAATTGTCATCCTGCAAGCTTTCCCAGCAGTAATGTTTTAGATATTATTTTGAGAAGTCTCTTAGTGAGACATAGCATTCTGTCTTGGACCTGACAAGAACCATTCACCACATCTGCCTTGCTCTTAGTAAGTCTTTTAGGGTATAGTAATTTTCTTAGATACAGTCAGAAATATAGTGAAGGTTAGTTTAAATATTTTTTTTTGAGCCTGTACTGCAATGTTATTTTAAATATTTCCTGTAGTTTTGAACTCTGATGTTACTGTGAATATATGTTTATTGTCTTGTTCTTATATTTATTGTTAAATGTATTTAAAACTTTCATTGTGGCTGATCTGTGTAGAAATATTTAAGTTTTGAGAGTATGTGCATATTTATTTGGTGACATTGTGTGGGCCCGTCCTAATAGCCTTGCTCTTGGTCAAACTACCATTTGTATTAGTATTAATATTACGCAGTAAAATTGGTCTTCCTTTGTTAAGGGCCCTAATGTAGCTGATAATAAGTGACTTCTGGCAGTGGTAACTACTTTGTAGCCTGTGCAGAATGGGCATAGCTAGTAAACATATGCCAGCCTTTCTCAGGTTTGTATTTTTGTGTAAGTCAGACCTCAGAGTGAATATGCCAGCGACTTGGGCAGGTACACAAAGCACTGGTTAGGCAGAGAGGGTGCTGGAGGTCTTGACTTGGTCACTCAGCTGAGAGCTCTACTCTGTAGCTGTGGCAGTGGGGAGTCTTACTGGGGATCTGGAGGAAGAAAGAGGAAGCAGCCCTGAAGTGACTGACTGGTCTCTGTGTCCTCTTCAGGGAAATTGAACTTGTTGCAGAGAGCTGCATCTGGAAATATTGGATTTGTATCTGATATCTTCCCAGTGAACGTTCCCCACTGTTGCCAGTTGTGAGGATTGAGGCTCTTTGATTACTAGTCCAGTGGAAGGTAGTCAATCCCCTTTGGTTGCTCTTAATTGTTTGGGCCATCAGTGAGGGATACACTTGTCATCGAGCAGGAAGGAAAGACCCTTTCTGCCATGGGAATCAGTTTTCTACCCCTCAATGAATGTTCTCTAGAAACCAGCAAGTTGAGAAGAAAACATGGTTTTGGAAATCTCAAGGATGTTTTCAACAACTGCTTGGGAGACACTTCCTTCAGAGGCAGAGTAGGTGGTTTCATTGGCATACGTTGCCCCAGAGACAGGAGGGGTCTGAAGAACCAGAGCTTCAGAGACTCCTGCTTGGATAGGCCCCATCACTGCTCCTGAAGGGCTGCCAACTGCCCATTTGTGGAAGCAGTCAGGGGTAGTGTTTCCCTGCACGTGGACAAGTCTTACAAAACATGAGGTGCTAAGCATACTATCCAGAGGTTTCTTCATTCCCTTTTCCCTTCCACCTCCTGTTAAAGGAACAAACTTCCTGATGTTCCATGCAGTCAGAGGGAGTGTGCATCGCAAGAGATTCAAAAGCTACTATGTCATCCAAGAGGTCCCACCTGAACAAATAGGATTTGGAACTTACTCCCATTTCTTTTTAGTGTCAAAGAAAACAGTGGACCCAAGACCAGTTCAGTGTCTAATCAGTTTGAATCAGTATGTGAAGAAGACAAACTTCCGAATGGTTAAGGTTCAGTCCATCCTGCCTCTTCTGCACCAGGACGATTGGATGTGTTTTATATATGTCCAGGATGCATACTATCATATCAAAATAGGAGCTCCAGGAGACACCTGCGCTGTCAGCTAAGAACCAAGCACTATCAGTTTAGAGCACTGCCCTTTGGACTGACCAGGCCCCCCCTCCTGAGTGTTCAACAAATGCATGGCAGTCGTGGCAGCTCACCTGAGGCTCAGAGGATTCCAGGTTGTTTCCCTGTCTCCACGATTGGCTCCTTACTTCCCCAGCCAGGTATCAACTTCTGTAAGCCAGTGGTTATTTGCTTCAGATCTCTTAACTCCCTAGGTATCACGATAAATCTTGCCAAATCGAACCCGACTCCTGTACAGATTCCGGAATTTATAGGAAGTAGATACTACCACTCAAGTGGCCTTCATTACATCTCATCTTTGAGAAATCAGATGTGGGACTTGATGTCTCTTCCATCCCCTCCAGTAAAACTAGTGTTGTAAGCGCTTGGATCAATGTCAACTGCCATTATTCTAGTCCCTCAAACAAGATTCTTCATGCAAATCCTCCAGTGGACCTTGGCAGTACAAAGAGGCTGGTAAAGAAAAGACCAATCTGTTCCCATCAAACTCATTCCAATTTGCAAATGTCATATTCTGTGGTGGATGTAGTCAGCAATTCTATTTTTGGGCAAGCTGTTCTCTCTTCCTTCCCCAGTAGCCACAGTACCCATGGACTCTTCCAAACTGGGGTGGGAGTTGGGGAATTTTAAGGGAAAGGTGGTCCAAGGCACATGGTCCTCCTTGGAGACCAAGTTGCATATCAATGTCCTACAGATGAGCAGTCCTTGATATTGCAAGCCTTTCAGGATGTTCTCCCATTAGACACTACTGCATTACACATAGACAGCATGTCAGTAGTCTGGTACATCAACCAACAAGAAGGAAACCGTTCCTACCCATTGTGCAGAGAGGCCATGGGGATCTGGGAATGGGCAATCTCTTCAGACTGCTTTCTATTTGCAGTACACATACCAGAGAAAACCAGTGCACTGATAGACAGACTCAGAAGGTCTGTTCTGATTCCTAACAAGTGGTTCCTAAATCAAACAGTAGCAAACATGATTTTCAGCCACTGGAGCCAGCTTTGTTATGCCCTATTGTCCTCTTCCCTCAAGTGCAGCAAGTACTTTGCTCTGATCCCCCTCCCTGGGAGTCACTGAAGGATGCTCTGATTCACAATTAGCCCTCGTGTCTCCTCTATGCCTACCCGCCTCTTCTGTTGATCCTGAAGTTCTACAGAATGCAAGCAGGCTGAAGAATTCAGTCCTCATTGCCCCCTTCTGGCCGTGACAGGTATGGTTCCCCTTCCTCTGCTATCACTTGAAATATCCTCCATGGATACTGGGGCCCACTCTGGATCTCTCATCTCACCCATCAGAAATAAACATCACAGTCTCCATGCCGCAAGGCTGACAACATGGTTTCTCCACTTCCAGTGATAGATGGTCCAGGCTTGCTTTCCAAGTTCTTGACATTATCTTGGCCTCCCAGAAGGCCTCTGCCAATGGAATCTACAGAAGTAAATGGAAAAGATGCTCTTGGCTTACAAAGAGAATATTTATCCTTTCTCAGCTCCTACTTTGGTCATCCTTTTTCTCGCTACTGTTTTTAAGGAAGGGGCTAGTTTTTCTGCTATTAAACTTTAGTTCACAGCTATATCCAACTTCCACACTGGAATTGAATCCCTTTCTCTGTCAATTTCCAGATTATGTAAAGCTTTCATGGAGGGAATTTTTCTCCGTAGATCTCCAATAAAGGATCACTCTCCTCCTTGGGATCTCACAGCAGTCCTCCAGGGGTTGACTCGGAAATCCCTTGAATTGGGGAAACAAATGCGATAAGTTTCTTTCTTGGAAACTGCCTTTTTTGGTAGCTATCACTTCAGCAAAAAGAATTTTTGAACTCTAGGCCTTATCGGCTATGCCCCATTATTATCTTCCATAAAGATATAGAGAGTCTCTGCGAATCAACCCTTCCTTTTTGCCTGAAGTGGCAATAGAGACTTTCATTAACCAATCCATACAATTGCCAGTTTTCTTTACAGATTTTACAAATAAAGGGCGAATATATGCTGCATCTTCTTGATGTTCATAGATAACTATGTTTTTAAATTCACAGAACAGATGTCTTATCAGCTGTTTGTATCTTTTTTCCCTAACCACTTAGGTCAAGCAATTTCCAAAATTTCTCTGGCTAAATGGATTGCTGATCGTATCTCACTGTTTTATTCTCAGAAAGGTTTGGAGTTGCCTCTTCCTCCTAGAGCTCATTCCACTAGATCTATGGCTACTTCATCTGCTTTTTCTTCAAGAACTTCCATTGAGGGACATGTGCGCTGCAGCCACTTGGTCAAAGACTCATACCTTTGTTGCACATTTACAAATTAAACATTGTCTCCAGAAGCAGAACTTCCTTTGGTTCGACAGTGCTCCAGCATGTCCTTCCTTGAGGGCATCCCGAGGGTTACATAGCTAGGGACTCTGACCTATTCATGAGGAAGAATGAAAAAGACAACATCAGATTTAGAAGTTATGTACTTACCATAACTTGGCTTCTGTGTTGTCCATTTTCGTTCTTCCTCACCTTCCCTTCCAGCCATCCCCCAACCTTGTCACTCTTGGAAGGATCTTTAGATGATAATGGAGCCTTCATCTTACAGGTTTGAGTCTCAAGTTTTTCTTGCATCTGTTCTGTTTCTGTAACACAGTTGGCATTAAGGCAGCATATTGTATCTAGGAGTTGGGGATGGAATAGAGCATTATGGGTAGAGGGAGGAGCTCGAGATTTGGATCTTAAGTCTTGTAATTGCGTCTGAGTCAGGTCCAAGGATCATATGGTGTAGCCCATTGTTAAGGAAGAACACAGATGCCAAGTTATGGTAAGTACATAACTTCTAATTTCTGCTTGTGCTGTGTATCCGAAGCATTAAATGTGTAGCTCTGAAGTACAACTTCAAATTGGGTAATCTAAAACAACCTTGTTCTGTTGGAAAAATCAGCTTATCCCACTTGACTCTTGCTGTCTTTCCTTCTCAGATGAAATCCTTCAGCTCTTTATATTAATTGCTATCTACAACTTCTCCTCTGGTTGATAAAGTATGCCTGACCTGTGTATAAAACTAAGGGGCCTAAAAACATTTTAACTGACTGACTGTATCTTGCTATCCATGTCCACACAACAGAGCCTCCAATTTCTCCGTTTTTGTATTATCTTTTGTTTAGTCTCTTCCCGTATATCCTTAGCTGCCACACCAGAATCCTTTTTTAATCCATATTCCAAAGTAATTCATTTTTTCTTGTCCTCATAAATATGAATGTTGCTGAAGCAGTTCATGTATGGGTACATAATTTACAGCTATTTCCTTTGTTTTAGTTTCATTAATTTTGTATCCTAAAAAGATTTGAAACTGCTCTGCAAGATTGAAATGTCCTTTTCTGGTTCTATCAGATAGAGTAATATCAGTCTTTCCCGACCACCACATCAATTACATCTTTGAACTTCTGAGTCCCGTACTCTCCTTGCCAATGGCTCTAAATATAGTGCAAAAAACAAAGGGGAAAGAAAACACCTTTGCCGGCTCCTCTGCTCAAACAGAAACCATCCAAGGGAAACCCACCAACTTTAATCTTCCTCCAATCCCCCATGTACTCTCCCAATCATCCTCGTATTTTCATCAGGGAATGCAAATGCTTTCATTGTCCCAATCACAAACTCCACTGCATTCTGCCATATCCTTTCCCTGCATCAAAATCCACCAATAACAGTTGCACTTTTCCACATCCACCTTCCCTCTGGACCATCAGTGTTCTGTTAATGTTGTCAAATGTTTGCCTTCCATCCACTAAAATACATTGATCCATATCTATCAATTTTGGCATCACCTTTGGCATTTTTTTTTAGCCATTATAGACTTAAACACCCCACAGTTATGGTTTAAGATTGAAATGGGCCTATGTGATGATGGATGTGATGGTTTCTCAACCTCTTAAGGCACTATAGCCAGTACTGCTTTCCTCCTGGGTGTTGGTGCCTCTCCTCCTCTCAAAATACTCTTAAACAAAACCTCCCAGGTCTTTATCAGATTTTTTTCTCTACAAGCTTCAAACTTTCCACAGGAGTATCATCTGTTCCTGGGGACTTTCCTATAGATTGGTTATACATAACCATTTTAATCTCATCTCCTCCTATCCTGTTAATAAATGAGCCTCATCTACCTCTAACCTTGGTATATTTAATTTTTCCACAAACATTTCCATGTGTACCTTTTCTCTGCTTTATACAGACTTTCGTAAAATGTCCGAAGTGCTTTTAGTACCTCTAAAGTATCTCTGTTTATCTTCCTTGTTTTAGGCTCCTTAAGCTTGGTGACAATTCTTTCTACTTTTTGTTTCCTGAGTTGTTGAAATAAAAGCTTTTGTGCTCTGGCATTATTATTAAAAAAAAAATAAACAATACCTTAACAGCAGTCTTTCTAAACTCATGCATATTGTGGAGGTAATCCTTTCTTTTCTTTTTAATGTTCTGCAGTTGCTTCTCCTCTTGTTCTGAGTGATTCCCCTGTTCTGTAAGACTTTAATATTTGTCAGTCTCTCTGAATAATTTATCTCTTAACCATGTTGTTTTCTTTTATTTCTACCCTATTTTTAAACTCCACTTTAATTTTATCCCACTCCCTAGCTGTATTTTCATAAGAAATTTTTAACTGCTCTAATAACTCCCAAATTATTTCCGCTACCCATTTCTTAAATTCTTCTCTTTTCAGCAGATAGTTGGGAAAGTGCCAGCGTCTCATTTTTTTTTTCATTACCTTGCATTTTTATTTTAGTTTTGTATCAAAACTTTCAATTAAATGCACATGTTCCTGTGAAATGTAAATTCTGTCTAGCCTATCCCAATTTTTATTTTTTTTTTTTTGCTGTGAGGAGTAATACATAAATTTACTCTGAACTCCTAATACTGAATTGACATTTCCATGCCAAATATCATAAATTTCGTCAAGAGTCCATCTTCCTTTGTTATAATTTCCCTTCTGCCCACCCCCGAGACATCTTCACTGCTGCAAATCAAATTTCCAGTCCCCACCTATAACAAATATTCCCTGCTGAAAGCTTATTATTTCTCTTAGATTTTTTTAAGCTCCATTATAGCAGTTGTAGGTGTAATGTAAATACATGCCATTGTGTCTTCCTCCCTTGCCAATAGCCCCTTTGTAGTAAAAATCTACCATTATCTTTTTATCCTCTTCTATTACTATTAGGGCTGATCTTGCAGTTAATATAATACTCCTGTTTTCCTTTGTCCCATGTATTCCGCCAAGTAACCATCCTAAAAACCTTCCTTTATCACATTTACATGTTCAGTTCTTTCCAAATGCATCTCCTGTAGGATAGCTGTTTGCACTCTACATTTTTTATATAGTGCATTACTCTTTTTCTGTATATATCTGAGACCTTTAACATTTAAAGGTGTAGTACAGAATGTGTTGTCATATTAAAAAGTTATTTCTGCCTTTTAGTTGCAACAGTTTTTTTAAGTATATCTTTCCAGCTTTTGTGTTACATGCACAAACTGGCAGATTGGTCTTTTATACAGTTGCTTCTTGTTATATCTGTTTGACCCCATGTCACATCTTACAAAACTCTGTTTTATTAAAAGCTCTCAAACAAAAAGAATATCTCCAATACAACCTTAAACCAGTTAACTTAATACTAACACACAACTATGTATATCTTCAAATATTTAAGTTTTACCCTTCTAATAGGAACAATTGTCCCAAACTGACAGCCATACTGACAGACTTGAGTTAACCTAAAAGGAATGTTATCCATGCTAAGACACATGGTACAGGCTGTACTTATACTAAGTGCTGTCTGGTGCTTGTCTTAGTCTTTATTTTTGTCCCAGAATGAGACAGTACTTGAATGCTTTCAGAAAAAAAATATCTCCTAGCCATTGAATGAAAGAAGTATTCTAATTACCTTATTTATTAATAGGAAAAGTTTATTAAATTCAGATCATAAGATAATCTACTTTACTTAGGAATTCATATTCTAAAGACTACTGAAGAAACTTTAAATTTTATCTGTGAAAAAAATTATATCTTCAATGTCTAAACTAATTACTTTTTGGAAGAAAATTGTTTTATTTGAAAATAAATTACAAATTACAATGATATTTCCAAAAATGTTATATGTGACACAATCTCTTATTCTGCCACCTAAGAAAAATCAAATTAAAAGTTTGAATTGTGGTTAGATTTTTTAATGGTATCGAAATAAATTTAGATTGAATCTGTTTCATAATTTTAGACATTTGAACTTTGGAAGTATTAACTTTCCATGTATAGATGGATATTCAAAAATAATACTTAAAACCATTTTAATTGGCGAGATAATTATATAACTGAAAAAATATATGTTATCAATTTCTTGATGTGAATAAACTGAAAAATGTAAATTTTAAAATCACAAATTTTATAATCTGTTGTGGGATTTTATTTGTAATTGTATAGAAATTACTTTTTATTCTTTTACAAAATCAGATTATATAAATAATATCTTGTAGAGCTTTAAAATATAGTGTGAAATAAATTGAAATACAATATTTGGCTTGAGACTTCTATTCCATTTTCCTTATTAATAAATCTTGCAAATAATGTCCCAGTTCATCTTGTCCATTAATGCAGTTTTTTGTTGGCATCAATATTTTGATGGTTTAAAATTTTCAATCTTTGTTTAGAATTTAATATTGATAGCAGAGATTTGTCTCATTTGTAGTCAGTTGTTATTTAATTCACACTAAATTCTGTTATATTTCTAATTAAAAGACTAATGGGATTCCAAGTTTGTTAAACATTTTGATATTATTTATAAAGACCAGGAAATTAATGATTTAATCTCCACATTACATACTGTATTAGCAATTTGACTTTAGTAACTTGAATGATAAGTTTTGGAATTGCATTGCAAAAGGACATTGAGTTCTTTTAACTTATCAAAACAAAAAACAAAGCTTTCTAACAAAAGGAAAGGAAACGGTGTATAGACAAGAGGATTTTAATCCTCTATTTATACAGCATTTCGTTTCCTTTGTTGGATCGATATTTTTATTGGACTGTCATGCTGAGTATCACTTGCTTGGTTTTTGATAACGTTTTCTTTCTATGTTGAGTAAGTCCTGGGCTTTATATTGGATGATATTTACTTGGTCATTCATTTATAGAGCTTTTTTGACCCCTCCCAATAGAGTAGTTAAATTTAATAAATATCCTGAATTTCAGTGCTAGAGATGTTAAAATTGTAGTAATGCCACCTCGTCACATGTGTTTTGGTTGTCATATGTTGTCTGAATTTTGGGTAGAGACTCATGATTTTCTTAAACCACTGTGGTCTGATTCTTTCATATTTGCAAAAGAGCTAATATTATTCAATGTTATAGAGATTAAAAGTGCAAAAAAACTGTCTACTTAACTTAGACTGTTCTTGCTGTGGTGAGGGAAATCATCACAAGAAAATGGAAGAAATCTTTATTACCACAATTTGAAAAATTCCTTTTATCTCTTAAAGACACTACTATTAAAAATATAATCTACAAAGAATAGAATATTTCCCAGCAATCTTAGATAGTCCTTGGTTAAAAGTGTTTGCCCTCATTAAAACTTGTTCATCATAGTCTAACTTAACTTATTTGATGTTAAAACCTTTAATTAGCTTGCGTTACATATATAGTTTAGTCTCTGGCAGTATTTATATAATGTAAATAGTTTACTTTGTTTTCTTTTTACTGAAGTATGTATTTTCATATTCTATTCAATTTGCAAATTGATTTTATTTTGACATATTTTGTTATCCTAATTTAAATTAAATAAAATATTTTTGAGAAAAAAAATAGATGGACTTCTGTTTTATTGCTACTTGTCAGGTTGTCTCCATGGAGACACAAGAACCAGATACAGAGTTGCTTCTGCAAGCATGTATTTATTTGCTAGGGGAAAGCGTTATTATATTCAGTGTTCTTTTTTATTTGCTTTATCTTAAAACTTGTTTCTAGATCAAGCCAAGGGCCTTAATCCAGTAGGCAAGAAAGAGAAAAAAAGCACATAGATTTTATTTTGTATCATGCTCTTTTGACCAGACTTTTCTTCTGTTTATTTTTATTGCAGTGTCTACATTTCTTAAAACTGAACAAGGAGAAAGAGGGAATGAAGGGGAAACAGGGGCACCTGTTTATTTTAGTATCCCCATTACACTTGAAAATAACTGAGAAAACTTTACTTCCTAGCATGCAGATTGTTTAATGTATTATAAAGATATTATTGTTAAGAACAAAATTTTGTTTTCCTTAGTTAACTCTTTCCTTCCTGTTCCTGAAAATATTAATGACATGAAATGAGGCATATACCTTAGAGTCCCCACAAGTTTAACAAAGTAAAAAAAGTCCAATAGTTCCAGGTTTTCTTGTTCTGTCATGTTTCATAAATATAATTAATGCTTTGTAATCCCACATTTATTTGTCAATTATATTCATCTCCTAAATCCAGTCTCTGTTTCCTTTCCAAAGTACTTTCAGTTCTTCCAGTCAACTCTTGTACGTTTTTTTCTCTCTCAGACATTTTCCATTAAAACATTGGAAAAGATTTCACTGATGGCGTGGTCTGTATTACCTGAAGAACAAGAAGCAGAATCTCCTTCTGTTTAACTTTTTGTTGGACAAACTTTTGTATTTCCTCCTTAGCATGTTCTTGATTAAAAAATGATTTTGTCCCTCTATGAAAGAATATTTTGAAGATAGCTGGGTACAGCAGTTTGAATCTCACACCTGATTCTCGACAATCCCTGATTACTGGAATAAATGTATTCCTCTTCTGCCTGGTATGCAATGAATAATTATTTTCTACAAACGCTTTACTTGTCTCCTGCTTTCAGTACTTTTTCCTTCTGCCACAGTTTTGTCAGAAGCAACTCCTTCTGCTGGTAAGATTCCATCTTTACTGTTAATGGTCTAGGTTGCTTTCTCATTGCCAGGTTTATAGTATACACACACAATGTCCTTTCAATTAACAACTGCTGTAGAGTATCAGTCCAGTTGCTTATATGAGCTTTCATAAAATTAATACAGTCTGCTTCCATCTTCTCCGGTACAGCAGAAAATCTCACGATTTCCCTACATGCTCTGTCCTCTAATTTTATTTATTTATTTTTGGAAATTTCTCTTCCTGAGCAGTCTTATATTCACCCAGCCTTTTCTTCATTTCAACCTCTGTTTTTTGCAGTTTTATCACCTCATTTGAATATCTGTTTAAAGCTTCTTACTTTTTTCCAGCCTTTTATTTGAGTTGATGTTATTTCATCAGTGTTTTGTTTATTTTAATCAGCTTTGAGTAGATTTGACTTATTTTTTTCCTTTAGGTTACTGGAAGCGTTTTGCACCAAAGCTGGAGCTTGCACTTCTTTTTGCTGAAGAGCTGCACAATTCTTTCAAGTTGGTGTTTTTCCTTCATGTTTTGTGATTGATTTTCTTTCAGGTTCTGAATTTCTTTTCTGCTGGCATCCAGGCAGTGTACTTACTAGCCAGTTACTGAAATTTACTCAGAATTGATTTCACTGGCTCTCTCTTCTGAGTTTTTCACACTGGGAGAGCTGAAATTAAGGTGTTACTCATTGTGCAGCCATCTTCGAACTATCGAGATAATTTCCACCTTATCTAAAATTACATTTAGCCATGCTAAAGCGCTTGTTATAGCCTGTGTTCCCACTTAAACCAATTGCTGTCTTTCACATTTTCAGAAAATTTATTTTTTAGCCCTGAAAAGTGCATTGGCTTTGTTTAAATGAAATTAAATTATGCAATATTCTGTTACATGCATTGAAGTGTTAAGGCTGTTGGGGAGGCTAGTGTCTGTTATTCACTTCCCATAATTTCAAACATTATTTTTCACTGAACTCATATTTTACCCTTACATTTTGCTAATCTCTGCAAAGAATGCTCAGAACTGTGAAGATTAATTGCTTGCACCTGCAGGCATCTTGTCTGCACGTGAAAGTAGTCAGCAGTGAAAAATCAGCTAGCAACTTCCCCATGGATGAAGGAATCTTTGTAAATTTCATCTGGTGCAGAATGTATGGAATTGCCCTGGCTAACTGCCTTTAGGTGCAGTCTTCTTTTCTGCCATTGAGAACATTTGGTAATGGAATAAAATATGGCCTAATATCTTTGCAAATGGAAGAAGATTAGAATTTTCAACATTTGCTTAAAGAAAAAAAACTTGCTTAAGCCAAGGACATTCATGTAGATGTCCATCTTTGTAAAAGAAGGGAAGTTATCTTAGTTCTATACTTAATATAATTACTACACTTTTAACCCAACCCCACCACAGCAGCCCTGATCAGTGCATTATATTAACTTAAACTTGCTTCTTTTCACCCTTTTTTCTCTTATACAAATCTATATTTCGTATAAATAAAGAAGTGCTTTTTTACTTTAATGTCTCAATACATACAGCAGTCACTGAAAAGACTACCCTGCACACTATACATATATGGTTTACAATATAACGTGCAGTTTATATCATGAATTTTTTTTTTTTTTTTACAAATACTAATAGGAAAACAGTTTTATTTATAGTTGCTACTTTTTCTCTGTACTGTTTTTCTAAACATTAAAGACATAGTGTGGGGTATATGCTTTCCAGTCCAGCCACAATTCTAACAAAGTTTACAAGTCTTTTTCAGCAACTTTTATTTTCAGAGCCATATTTCGCCAGTGTAATTGATGCTTTATAGTCTTACATCACTAATTTCAGTGTTACTGGTTTTACTGATCATTTCCATCTCCCAACACTAGACTGTGGCTCAAGACTAAGGTACTTCATGGTTCTTCTAGGCCAGGGTGTCCAACAGGTGGCCCGAGGGACCACAGTCTGGCCCATCAAATCATTTTATCTGACCCTTGTTTATGTTCTGTAACAGACTGTTTTGAATGGACAGATATATGTTGGACATGGTAACGTGGCCCTCAAAACCTTGCCAAATATGGTAAGTGGCCCTGAGCCAGAAAGGTTGGACAGCCTTGTTCTAAACCATTCCTATGTTTTTCTGCCACAAGCATTTGCTTTTGGAGCATTAGGAAAGGTTGAACTGGCAGTCTGTCTATGAACTTTACTGTCAGAAGAATGAAGAGAAGATTCCCCTTCTGCTTGCTGGTCACCTTTGTTGTATACACTTTCATCCGTAGCCTGTTCTGCGTCAAAAATATATTTGATTCTCCAGGAAGAAAATACTCTGAAGACAAATGAATGCAGTAGCCTGAATCTCAGATCTGCCTGCCTACATTCCCTGATTGCTAGGATGAATTTGCTTCTCTTATGTCTGTTGGGTAGTGAATAAGGAGTCTGCTGTCTCTAATTTTTAATACTTTACCCTTCTATCACAGTTTTGTCAGGAACAACTCTTTCTGCGGATATGATTCTATCTGTAGTAATATAGGCCTTGATTGCTTTCTAATGTCCACGTTTGGAACAGACACTGTGTGCCCTTTCAATTGACAAGTCCTGCTTTGGAACACTAGTCCATTGGCTTATTTGTGCATTCATAAAAGTAATACAGCCTGTTCCTTCCAGTTTATTTGGTCCAGCAGGAAATCTCAAGATGTCCTTCCATATCACTGTTACCCTAACTGAAATGATCGCCTGCCAAAGATAGCCTAATGTTTGGCCAGTATACCAAAGCCTTTAGTACCTGTGGGTGCTGTGCATCACATGTACAATCCTCTTACAAGGCATAGGACATAAGTAACATATGGATGCGCACATTCAGAAATTTGCCATGAGTCCGAATGCCATCTTTGAACATTGGTATGAATGCCTTTCTTCTGTGGTTTACCAGGCCATTTTTTCAGATAAGTGCCCCATTTGGGTTTCTCTTTATTTTCTTTTTCTTTAGTGTTGACTGGTTTCATGTCATCCAGAAAGGAAAAATGTCAGTGTGGGAGGCAGATAGTTCATAAAGATGGTCACAACATACACAATGTTCTGTCTGCCAAGCTTTTGTCAATAAAACCCTACTTAGCCACCTTTTTACCTTGAAAATCAGCATCCTAAGCTTATTGGCTCAATATGCTATGGTGGAGTCTTCTTGTCTCAAGAGTCAGCTGTTAAGGAAAAAGCCAAAAACTTAGGTTTGACACAGCTGCTGTCTAGCCTCCCCTGGACGTCTCTCTCAGGGTTAATGAAAGCCTGTAGGATCATCTGGTGGTTGCTTGGATTTCTCCGCCCCGACCCTGTCTGAGGCTGGCTTGGCTCCAAATTCTCCCATATCCTCTTGAGGCTTTACAAACATCTGCTCCAGATGTTGAGGGGGAACCTGGGATGATAATATCCACAGATTTTACTTTGAGAGGAGATCCCCATTACTCCTGTTTAGTATTGGCAAGGGTCTAACCCTCCCAGGGTGTTACGTTCAGCAATTCAGCAGAGAGAGGAAAAAAAAAAAAAAAAAACAGAAAACCATATTTTCCCTGCAGTTAAGGATCCCCAGCATGAATGGCTGAATTTTCCTCAGGGTTTATTTAATGCCTTAATGGCTTTAGAGCCTCCCCAAGGGGTGTCTGTGCTTACCCCTCCTTGGTTTTCCACTACTTTTCTCAAATACCTTCTCCCTTGGATTATAGTTCAGAGGAAGTGGATTCTGTTAGTCCAGATTCTCCTTTAGAGGATCTCTATTTTGTGGACAGAGTTGTCTGTATGGTGGAATTCTTTAAGTGGGATTGATCTCAAGTTTCTTTTATCTAGAAAAGGTATTATGAGCTCCTTCTAATGGAGTCCTCCAAACTTTCTGTTGTTCCCCCTGTTCCAGCTGTCCTGGATATCTTTTCCGCAGCTTCTATGGCCCCTGATTTTCAACCCCATCTCAAGAAACCTGACAGATATTTACAAGGTGCCTGATGAATGCAATTTCTTTTATAAATGCCCTTCTGCTTATTTTGTAGTGTCTTTCTCTTCAGACATGCCCTCTAAGCTTTTGCTCTCTACCAAGCTGCTTCCTTCAGACAAAGATGGCAGGGCCATGGAGAGTAAGGGCAAGAAGTTTTATACCACTGCCCACCTTATCTTTTACGGCCATTACCTGCAAGACCCATATGACTAGGTATGTTTTGGCCCTCCTTTCTGAGGTAATTTCTGATCTTCCTGACTTTGAGGGGAAAGCTTCTGTCCTTTCCTTGTTGCATTCTTTCTCTCAAGTTGCCTGCCTTTATATTAAGTACAGTTATGATGCAACTAATGCCTCCTTCAGGGTTGCGGTATCTGTTTCTGTTATGAGGCATTGCTCATGATTTTGTCTTCACAGTCTGCCTGATAATAGCAAGGCCAAATTGCTGTATTTTCCCTTGGATAATAATCTTTTTGTTGCTGCTGCTGAACTTAATTGCCTTCAGGATAAGGGCACGGCCTTGCAAGAGATGAAACATTTTTATTTTTCCTATTTCAAAGTTTCTAAGGAATTACCCTTCCAAATTTGCTTTTGTATGCAGGCAGTCTCACTTTCAGCCCAAGATTAAAAAGGGTTCCAAGCTTGTGCCTCCTGCTATGTCTGTGCAAACTCCTCCTTCCCAGAAACCTACCTTTCAGGACAAGCTGGGTTTTACTTGACAATTTACATTCCCTTTCTCTTGGCCAGGTCCTTTTACCCCGTGGTCTTTCCTTGTTTTTTCCAAACTGGCTGAGGATCACAGCAAACCTTTGGGTTCTGTCATTATCCGCCAGGGTTACTTTGCGGTATGACAATCCATTCTTCCCTTTTTGGGCATCTCTCAACCTCCTGGGAACTTCTTACTTTTTCCCAAGAAGTGCTTCATTTTCTCTTGGTCCAGGGCACCATTCAAGCCATACCCCAGGCCCAGGTAGAGAGGGTTTTTTATTCCAGAATGTTTCTGGTACTCAGGAAGGAGAGCACTTTGGGACCAATTATGGACCTTTCCTAGATCAGCACCTTTCTCAAGATACCTTCCTTTTGCATGTTGTGTCTTCAAACTTCATTTCCTCCTCTTCTTCCCCAGGCCTTTCTGGTCTCTCTGGATCTCAGTGCCTACCTTCATATCTCCATCCATCTGCTTTTCCGGAAATCTTTACGTTTCTCTGTTTGTTCCTTGCATTTTCAGTTCTCCTCTTTGCCCTTTGTCCTGTCTACTGCCCAAAGGGTATTTACCAAATGCCTTGCTACTGTTATTTTTTGCAAGATGAGAGGTATTCATATAGTTCCTTACCTGGATGATCTGCTCATTCAAGCTTCCTCCCCTGAGGCACTGCTTTAGGATCTCCAGTTTACAGTTTCCCATTTGCAGATGCTGAGGTTCACCATAAATTTTCAAAAGTCAGCACTGACCCCTTCTCAGGATCATGTTTTCATTTGTTGCAGGATCCAGACCATACCCATGCTGGCATTCCTGCCTGCTCTCAAGGCCCTGTCTCTTATTGCCTTTTTTCAGTATCTTCCTCTGGAGTCAGTCATGTCCAGGGAATTTCTGAGGTCTTCTGGTTCATGTCTTCTACCATTCCCAAACTTTCTGTGGCCAGGCTTTGTATGAGAAAGCTGCAGTGGTATCTCAAGTCAGTGTGGCTTCAGCATCGTCAACCCCCCCCGCCGGGCTTCCCATTCCCCAGTTTTCTTTGTCTCAAGCTCGAGCTCAGGAAGTTTGCACTGTAACTTCCAATGAGTGGACCCTAAGCCTTTTCGCAAAATCAAATTATGTCCTCACATTTCAAACAAATGTTTATATCTCTGGAACCATATGGGTTATGAAAGAAATATAAATGGCAAACCCTTCAGCACAAACTATTTTTATAGTGGTAGTATTCTTTAGGTTGTAGGTCTTGTACTGAATTTTGTAAGTCATAGTGAATACAGTAACTGTTATATTTACAATAGTTTGTAAACAACTTGAAATATCTCTGCAACCACTTAAGGGTACATGCTGTACGTACTGTCAGCAGCATTTTATTCATCTAGCTGAGAGCTTTCATACGAGACTAAGGAGTTCTGTCCATGTTACTTGGTTGTTGAAATATGTAGAAAAATGTGAAAATTATACCTATATAAATTAAGATTATAAAAACAACACTTATGATCTTAGTACTTGCACCAGACAGAGGTCAAATATTAATGCCGTTGAATTTGCCATTGTGTAAACGTTAAGATGACGTCTTATAAAACCTTGCACATAGCATGGTTTTGGAATTATTGACACAAATATGAACAAGCAATATTTGACACCTAGAGGCGTCAGTAGGAGTTAACTGCAGATGCACCTGGAGGTGTCACTCTGATGTAATGAGTTAAGTTCTTTGCAGACTAGTTCTTCTGGTGTGGGATCTATCTCTCCAGTGTTAAGTGACTCTTCAGGCAGTTCAGGCAGTTTATATTCCCTCAGAGCACAATCTAGTGACAGACTCTGAGCAGGTCCAGCACACAAGCTCATGAATGGATGCTTCACAGAGATGTGTTCCTGAACATTCTCCATTGGTGGGTTGTTTTTTAGGTAGATCTTTTTGCCTTCCCTCTGAACAAACAAGTTCTGGTCTCTTCCAGAGTCCCAAGTTCTCTGGCTTGGAAAGTGGACACCCTGTCTATTTCTTTGAAGAGGATGTTTCTGTGCTACTTCCCTCCCCCTTCTCTTCTTTTGAGAGTCTTGCATAAGATCAGGCTAGACTCCTCCTAAATATTGCTAGTGACTCCCTTTTTGCCCAGACAACATTGGTTCCATCTTCCTTCTCATTTGTCCTTGGCCAAGGGAATTTACGAAGTGTGTATTTCCCCAGTATATTTGGCAGCCGTTAAAAGGTTGTGTGTGTGTGTGAGCCATTACAAGAGAATTTATTGCAGGTACGGAGTGGAGAGCAGGTCCGTTACTGGTGCATACAGTTATCGTTTAATGAGAACAGGTCTGAAGTGTTGCTGCAGTCCCATTCTGTTTCCGTTCTTTCTTGATTATAGGACCGTTACTGTTTCTGCCGCACATTTATTATTGATGATAACTGCATTTAATTAAGTGCTGTCTGGTGGTCGCTCGCTGCATAGGCGGTTGCTGCATTTGAATTAGCAATTATGGGACTGTTTCCGTATACAGTTACTGCCGCTGGATTTATTGATGAAAACAGATCCATAGTTAGTTAATTACTGTATATAGTTGAAGTGCATTTGTTGCTGCATATAGTTGGATGTGGGTGCTGCAGTCCAGTTCCGTTCTTTCTTGAATTACAGGACCGTTACTGTTTCTGCCACTCATTTATTGATGAGAACTGCATGTAGTTGAAGTGCTATATGTATGGGATCATTTCTGCATTGTTGCTGAATGTAGTTAAAGTGCGGTGTGTGTGTGAGATAACAGGTCCATAGTTAATTACTGTATATAGTTGAAGTGGTGTGTATGTGTGTGTGTTAACTACGGCCTCTTTTCACTGAATGAAGTCCTCACTGCTGTATGACAATCTGTCAACGCGATGTTACAGCTGTCCAACATTCAGGGTTTGCTGTTCAAACCTCGATAAGTCCCCTTTCAACAAAAATGCTGGAGTGACAGATTTTGCATCGTTATCGCTGCATGCTGAATTGCACTTTTACTTGGCATATCTTTCAGTTTCTAAAAAGTGAAAAGCTCTAGCTTTACATTAAAAATCAAGGTCTTCTTAAACAGGCACAAGAAAAGGAGAATAAAACACAGCAGTTTGTAACTTTGCAAACAACTTGAGCATCTATGAAATCTCAAATGAGTGTATGTATTGTGGCATGAATCCGCAAAATAGCAATTACATTCTGTAATATTGCCATGCCATCTAAAAAGTTTAAGGGAGCATTTTTGAGTGCTGTTTTTCTAAACATCAAATATGTATATATAGATGTTATGTGATCCTATCTCGCCTACATTCTGTACTGATGGGCTCGGAGCCGATCCTCGGCTCTGACTCGGCACGCTATGCTATAGAGCGAAGCCTCTTATTGGCTGAGCTATTCTCTATCCCAGGATGCACCACCACTAATCCCCCAGATCTCGTTTGCCGCTTACAAGCTAGGATGTGGTCTCGAACTTGGCTGAGCTAAGTGCTTTTTTCTGAAAGTTTTTCTGTCAGGAAATTCCTTAATTCTTACCCAAAAGCTGTTTTAACAGCTATCTTTGTGTATAAGTGTGTTTTGAATACTTTTTTGTGGTAAATTTGTGTGATTGAACAGGGAAAGGTTTCCGTTTAAGTTAGAGGGGCCTTCCCCTTTTTCCTTAGTGAATTTTCTTATTTTGTGGAGAGGTCAAGTACCTGTTTAAGTTAGAGGGTTCTTGGCCCTCTCTATTTCTTTCGTGTATTGTATTTGTGCTTGTTTTGAGCTAGTTTAAAAAAAAAAAAAAAGAAAAAGAAAGTTTTTTTTAGTGTTGTTTAAATCCTTTACTAAATTGATGTACTCTGTGTTTTTTTCCTCTGATATACTGAGTATTCTACAATGTCTAAAGAGCATAGACCCTCAGGATTCAAGAAGTGCACGAGGTGCAATTATAAAATGTCGATCACCGATGATCACTCCTTGTGCGTGTACTGTTTAGGCGCCAAACACTTACAGGGTCTTGCAGCGTGTGTCACGCTTTTTCCTCTAGGGTCCTCCAAGAGAGGAAGAATAAATTAATCTTGAAAGGACTTATCAAACCCTCCTTCGAGGAGGCCTTATCTTCCTCTTCTTCTCCAGCTAAGAAAAAGAAAGCGTCGGCTCCGACCAGTCCGTCGGAACCGACCACTAAGAAATCTAGGCAGGCTTCTCCATCAGCTCCACGGACTTCGGAGCCGAGGGCGGAACGGTCTGCCTCGATGCCTCCAGTCTCGACTCCTCTGGTTTCGGAGCCGATGGCTGGGGCTTCGAGAGGCGGGTCACCTTCATCGGCTCCACTGATTTTGGAGCCAATGAGGGTTGCCGGCTCAGACTCTTCCCCTTCGGCGCCGAAGCCCTCCTCGGCACCGAGGGAAATTGTTTTGGAATCTCCCTCAGCACCGATACTGGTCGAGTCTATTCGGAGCCGGTCCCCCAGTCCTTCGGAGCCGATGGAGAAGTCTGTTCGGACCCGGTCGGTTTCCTCCCGATCTTTCAAGATGTTGGATTCGGACATCGACAGGGTGCTCCTAAGACTGTTTCAGTCTCCTATATTCCAGAAATTAGTTTCGGCTCCAGCCCATTCGGCTTTGGAGCCGATGGCCCACCCTGTAGTTCTGGTTCCTCCTCCAACAGCCTGGGCACCGTTGGAGCCGGTGCTGGTGGAGCCGATGAAGGTTTTCGGGTCGGCCCCGACCCTTACTCCAACCCCGAGTTCGGTACACGGACCTCCTCCGTCGGCCATGGGGGGGGACGCTTCGGGACCGATGTTTTCGGTTCTGAGCCTTCCTCTCGGTGCGTCGGCTGCGGGGGTACCGTCTACTGTTGTGGCCATGGGGGTTGGACCTTCCCAGGACTCTGGCGGTCCGGCCTTCAGGGCCATGAGGAGTGCTTTGGCCAAATCTTCTTTGGCTACCTCCACGGTCTCACCAGCACCTTCCCTACATACGGAGACTGGGTCTTTGGTAGTCCCCCTGTCCCTAGACAGCGGAGCCCCGGGGCCTGAGGTCACCCCCAGTGGGGGTCCCCCCCTCCTGGAGGTCCCTCTGAAGCTTCTTCGGAGGAACCCCCAAGGAAAAGACTGTGCAAGAGGAAGCACGTCGACTCCCCCGATGAGTCTCTCACGTCGGACACTGATCTTGATGATGCGGAGGGGTCCCCTAAGTCGTCCTCAGATGATGTCTCCTTTGCAGACATCTTGGAAGCCCTCAAACAACGAGGCGGCTGGCATTCCAAACTCCCTTCCGCTGATGAGTCGGTGTTCCTCAAGGCCTTCGGGGCTCAGCCCTCCGCCTCCTGGGTGTCTCCGCCCTTCGACGAGCTCCTAGATTTGATCTGTCGAAGGGCGTGGAACATCCAGACTCTGTGGAACCGTGCCTGCTCGCCCAAATAAGTTCTTATCAGCACCCCCAGAGAAGGAGTTTTGACCAAAGGTGTGGCTGTAGATGCCTTGGTGGTGGCATCTGCTACCCAACAAGATGTAGCAGAGGCTTCGACGTCCGTCCATCCTCCTAATAAGGAGTCTAGGAGCATGGATCGGCACCCTCAGTTCAGCGGCCTTTACCTTAAGGTCCCTGAACTATTTAACGCACTTCACTAGATTTCAGAGGGATCTGATCAAGGAGCTTTCAGATACCCTCTTGGGTAACCTACCTGAGCAGCTGGCCCAGACGGTTGGCTCTCAGTTGGCTACGTTGTCATCGATATCAAACTCGTCCATGAGGCTCATTTCATATGCAGCCGAGGGGGCGAGTAGAGCGGCGGGTACGGGTGTTGCTCTACGGAGGCAAGCCTGGCTCCGCCTGTGTCATTTTGCGGAAGCCTTTAAGTCTTCCTTTGCCGACGCTCCCTTTGATGGGTCCTCTTTGTTTGGACCCAAGGTAAAGGACACATTGACCCGCTGCGAGCAAGAAGGTAAGACTTTGACTGCCGTAGGGGCACGATTTTCCACTCCCTTTCGGCCTTACCACAAGGCTAAAAGAGGAGGGAAAATGTGGTTCCGTAAATCCCAGAAGTCTTATCCCTCGCAGCAGGACGATCCCCCTTCTAGAGGCAGAGGAGGGGGAAATTTTTCTGGAAGACGCCGTCCCAGAGGCGGCAGAGGCCCCCGCAACACTGGAGACCGCGAGTCCTTTCTTGGCTCTTCAGCCTTCCACAATCCCTGAAGGATTGCCCGACTGTGCATCTCCGGAGCTAGTCGGGGGTCGTTTTTCGAGGCACCTAAAAGCCTGGGAAGGTATCACTCAGGACCGATGGGTGCTTCGAATAATCGCCGGAGGTTACAACATTCCTTTTTCACACACCCCACCGCCGTCCAAGAAAATCCCAGACCCGCCACCCAGTCAACAGGAAATCGCAGCATTAGAAATCTCAAAGCTGCTTCAAAAAGGAGTCATCCAACCGGTCCCCGCAGACCAGATCGGGTTAGGGACATTCTTTTTAGTGCCAAAAAAGACCGGGGACTTGAGGCCCATTTTGGATCTCAGCATCCTAAATCGATTAGTCAAAAAGTCCAAGTTCCGAATGGTCACCTTACAATCCATTCTCCCACTGCTGGAGAAAGGTGTTTGGATGTGCTCCATAGATCTCAAGGACGCCTATTATCACATCCTGATAGATCAGGCGTCCAGGAGACATTTGCGCTTCAGCCTGGGAGACAGTCATTTTCAGTTCTGCGCACTGCCCTTTGGTCTCACCACAGCCCCCAGGGTGTTCACCAAATGTTTGGCAGTCGTGACTGCTCACCTGAGGAGTCTAGGATTCCAGGTGTTTCTGTATCTGGACGACTGGCTCCTAACTGCCACCTCCAGGCGTCTACTATTGCAGAACCTACAAGCCACCATATCACTAGGCACTTCCCTTGGAATTACATTCAATTGGCCCAAGTCTGTGTTGCTGCCATCTCAGCGCATAAGGTTCATCGGAGTAGAGATAGACTCAAACCAAATGCGGGTCTATCTTCCTACAGAAAGGATACAGACTATACAGGCTCAAGTCCGAGCCTTGCTTCTCAGATCCAAAGCCCCAGCCAGGATGGTCCTGCAGCTATTAGGTTCTATGTCGGCCACTGTTCTCCTAGTCCCCTTAGCAAGATTACATATGAGAATTCTCCAGTGGCTCCTATCGACACAGTGGTCCTTTCAGGATCTCCCTCTCAGTCACCTCATACGGATCACGGAAACTTGCAAACGGGACCTTCGCTGGTGGCTGGTGCCCTCCAATCTGGATCAGGGATGACCCTTTGTTCCACCTCCTCCTGTGGCCACATTGACGACGGACGCCTCCCAGATGGGGTGGGGGGCATTACCTGGGCAGGTCAGTCCAAGGCAAATGGCATTCAGAAGAGAGTCTCCTTCATATCAACATTTTAGAAATGAGGGCGGTGTTTCTGTCTCTACAAGCCCTCCACGATTACCTCCCTCAGGGCATAATTGCCATTCACTCCGACAACATGTCAGTAGTCTGGTATCTGAACAAGCAGGGAGGGACCAGATCCTACCCCCTTTGCAGAGAGGCCATGAGAGTTTGGGAATGGGCAGTGGCGACCAGACGTTTTCTGGTAGCGACTCATATCCCTGGCAAGTCCAACGTGATAGCCGACAGACTAAGCAGAACTATTCTCTCTCCTCACGAGTGGTCTCTGAACGATGCAGTGACAACTCAGATCTTCAGCAGATGGGGAACTCCTTGTTGCGACCTCTTCGCAACCCCGCTGAACGCGAAGTACAGAAAGTTCTTCTCTCTCACTCCAGCTCCGGGGAAGAGTCCTATGGACGCATTAGCCCATCCTTGGCCCACCGGCTTGCTATACATCTTCCCTCCAGTTCCCCTCCTTCCCATAGTCATCCAAAAGGCGTCTCATTTGGGGAGCAAAATGATTTTAGTTGCCCCTTACTGGCCTCGTCAGGTATGGTTCCCCTATCTTTGGAAATATGCACTGGACGGTCCATGGTTCTTGGATCAGATCCCAGACCTATTAATTCATCAGTCGGGACAACTCCATCAGTCCCTTCACACTTTGAAGTTAACAGCTTGGCTCCTCCTCTTCTGACTATAGTCAGGAATCATACTTTAGACCCGGAAGTCATACATATCTTATCATCGGCCCACAAGTCTGCCCTAAGAAATTGTATACTAGCAAATGGAAGAGATTCGCTATTTGGGCTCAACTCCGGGGTCTGGATCCCATCACTATTCCGGTATCGGAAGTCCTGAAATTTCTAACTTCCCTATTCAATCAAGGTTCTTCAGTCTCTACCATCAAGGTCCAATTGGCAGCTATTTCCAATTTTCATGAATCTATAAACCCACCTTTAATGAGCAACAGATTGTGTAAAACCTTCATGAAAGGTGCTGCGCTTTTACGACCTCCGATTTCTCATCCTGCTCCTCCGTGGGATCTCGATGTGGTATTACGTGCCTTAACCTCCTCCCCCTTCGAACCGGCAGCAACATGTGATTTGAAATTTCTTTCTTGGAAAACTGCCTTTCTGGTCGCGATTACTTCTGCCAGAAGGGTTTCAGAGCTTCAAGCTCTATCTGTAAAACCACCGTACCTGGTTTTTCACAAAGATAGAGTATCCCTCAGGCCTAATCCATCCTTTGTCCCTAAAGTTTGTTCCAGTTTTTGCCTGCAACAGTCATTAGAACTTCCAGTTTTCTTTCCAAAGTACTCAAACAAAGCGGAATACATCTTCCACACATTGGATGTTCACAGGCAATTGCGACAGGACCCAACAAACAAGGAAAACAGATCAATTGTTTGTGTCCTTTTCGGATAATAAATTGGGCAAAGCCGTCACAAAGGTCACTATTGCCAAATGGATCAGGGACTGTATTAGTCAGGCTTATTCCTCTTCTAATAAAGAGCTTACAACCTCTGTCCAAGCTCACTCTACAAGAGCTATGGCTACTTCAATAGCATTCCATTCTAAGCTTGCCATCAGTGACATTTGTGCTACGGCTACGTGGTCTTCCCCGCACACCTTCATTTCCCACTACAAATTGGATGTGGCATCTCGGGGGCGAGCTTCATTTGGTTCCACAGTGCTCAGGAGTGTTTTCCAGTGAGCCACCCAAGAATTAGGTGCTAGGGATGCTGTCCCATCAGTACAGAATGTAGGCGAGATAGGATCACATAACATCTTTTAGTTATGTACTTACCATAACTTTAGATGTTTGGGATCCATCTCGCCTACATTCCTAATAACCCACCCTCCTTCCCCCTGCCTTGGAGATCAGAAGAGATCGGACGGTCCGAATTCTATTGTTTCATCTTGAAACATCTGGCAATGTTATATAAACAGTTATGTGTGTGTGCATGAATGCGGACAAACAAGATCTGGGGGATTAGTGGCGGTGCATCCTGGGATAGAGAATAGCTCAGCCAATAAGAGGCTTCGCTCTATAGCATAGCGTGCCGAATCGGAGCCGAGGATCGGCTCCGAGCTCATCAGTACAGAATGTAGGCGAGATGGATCCCAAACATCTAAAGTTATGGTAAGTACATAACTAAATGTTTTAGCAGTTACATGTATGCAGAATTCTAGTAGTCTTGAGACTAAGTCCTTTTACATTATAGCCGTGGAAAAATCATTAAACAAAATAACCAGTTATTCTTTGAAGTGAAAGCATTTATTTGCACTTGTGGTGACATATATTGTCCTCCTTTGGCAGAGTGGGCGGGGTTGCACAATTATTTATGCAAATGTTATGTTAATCAGCGTACAGATTTGTACCTATTTTTCATGGGCCTTTGTAGAGATTTTTGATGTTTCCAGGTTGGGAAGTATGATTGTGGCCATAAGTTACTGCTTTCCGATGGCCATGACTTGTGTCTACTGTCTTAATGCCTCCTACTTGATTGTAGATCCTCTGTGTGGGATTTGTAAAAATTTCTCAACCAGGACTTTCAACGAGAGGAAGAATAAGTTAATTTTGAAAGATCTCCTCAAGTCTCCTTTCTCTGAGGCTATTTCTGGGTCGGAGAGCTCACCCCCCCGTTAAACCCTGCAAGAGGTGTTCTTCCTCTTCTTCATCAAAGTCACTCCCTTCTTCTCCCTCTAGAGATTGTAGCAAGGCGACTCACAAGAAGGTGAAATTTATTACTACGCCAACCTGTGACCCTGTCGGCTCCAGGCTCAGCACTGCCCCAAATGATTCTGACTACTGCCATGTTTCCTTTATTGATACCGGCACTGGAGTTCCCAGTGCAGACAGCTATGGTTTCGACAGTTTTGTCACAACCCCTAATGGCGCCGTCAATACAGGTTCAGTCCCCTTTGGCACCATTGGTACAGTCACCTTCGGCTCCAAGTATGACTCTTATGTACTCCACGGCTCAGACATTTTTGGCACGACATGTGTTTTGGTGCAGTCCTCCTTGGCACCATCCTTATTGCCGGTGCAGACACTTTTCACTACAGAACCGTACCCTTCAGTACAGACTTTTGCCTTTATGGTGCAGACACCTTCAACTACTACGGCACTGCCATCTTAAGCTCAGACTTTTTCCACACTGTTTTCTTCGGTGCAGACTTCTTCGTCTCTGAGCTGTGCACCTATTGAATTAGCAAGGACCAAATATTCTCCTTCACTGGATGCTTTTGCTAGCAGTCAGTATAGTCCTTTCCTAGGAAGGACAGAATCGCCATCAGCTTTCTCCATGAGGTCAACCAAGAGTCTTTCTGAACAGGATGTGTTGCGGCTTGTGGCCAGAGGTCTGTCTCAACCACCGAAGTCCACGTTCCTTCATTCAGGTGAACGTATATCTTCTCAAACACCAATGTATACTCCTCCTTCGACTTCCACTCATGTCTTGAAGCCTGTTACTCTGACAGCAGCTTCCCTCCCTCCAACTCCAGTAGTGGATCTCACTTTGGTACCAGAGTCGTCCTTGTGGCCTTCGGTGCACTGGGCATCGGGCTCTTCTCAGGCCAGTGGCTGTGCCGTTAGGCAGGGCATTCTGGCTCCACACAGATTTTTTTTCTATGGCACCTTCCAGGGATGCTCTGTCTTACAGTTCACGGTCCTCTTGAGACTCCTGGTCTGGGGGGGGGGGCTTGTCAGGGCAGGGTGTGACCCCAGTTTCGAGGTTGTTGTGGTCTGTTGTGGGCTCCCATCCCTCCTTGGACAGGCCAGCCGCCCAGACCATGGAGAGGGCACTTGCCTCTGCTGGCAAAGCTCATTTGTCTGAGTCATCTCCCTCCTCTGTGCTGCAACTTCCACAAGCTTCATCTCCCAGATACGGGGCACAAGAGCCTCATGTCTCTCCTCCTCAGGAGACCACCTCTTTGCAGTCTTCCCCGGAACCTCCCACTGAGGAAGCACCCTGCAAAGCATCATGCAAGAGGAAGACATGGACTTCTCTGAGGAGTCATTGACTGAAGATATGGATTTTTATGACTGGGAAGGGTCCCCATGGTCACCTTCTGATGAGGTGTCCTTTGGTGACATCCTCGAGATCCTTAGACAGAGGGGTGACTGGAAGCCCTCTAATCGTTCCTCTGAAGCATCTGTATTCTTGCAGGCTTTTCGTGCCTGGCCCTCTACCTCCTGGGTCACCCCGCCTGCCAATGAGCTCATCCAGCTCATCATGCAGCATGCATGGAAGGCTCCTGATACCATAAAGCGATACCTAAAAGGCCAGATAAAATATCGCCCCCAGCTGAGCACCCCCAGTAGATGCTATGGTGGTGGCAGCTGTTACTAAGAAGGATTTGGCAGAAGAGAGCCAAACTGTCCATCCACCCAACAAGGAGTCCCAGGCGATTGACAGATTAGGGAAGCATGCGTTTGCTTCATCAACCTTCACCATAAGGTCTTTGAATTATTTGGCACATTTTACCAGACTTCAGCAAGATCTTACTAACCAGCTCTTTGAAATCTTGGCAGGAGCTGTTTCTGATGAAGTCCGTGATAATGTGGCTTCTCAGATAGCCACCCTAGAGTCCATTTCTAACTCTTCCATGCGTTTATTTCTCACACAACAGAAGGGGCGGCTAGAGTGGCAGGCGCAGGTATAGTTGCCAGACATGCTTGGATGTGCCTTTGTGACTTTTCTGACTCCTTTAAGGCTTCCTTTATGAATGCCCCCATAGAGGCTGCTTCTTTGTTTGGCCCTAAAGTCAAGGATACGCTGGCACTGTGCGATCAAGATGGCAAGACCCTGTCTGCTGTTGGTGTCAGACACTCCACTCCTCAGCGATTCTACTTCAGAAATCAGAGGAGTGGAAAGATCCGGCACAAGAAATCACAGGATTCTTTCTGAGATGCACGTGCCGAGTTCTCCCCTAGAGGCAGAAGGGGAAACTCCAATGGAAGACTACCCTTTCGGGGCAGAGGAGGTCCGCGAAGCTGGGGTTCCAGAGGTTGTTTCTCTGGCCAACCCTATTAGCGCTCCTGAAGCATTGCCCAACTGCTCACCTCTGGGAAGCGATCAGGGGTCGTTTCTCCTTGTACACTGCTGCCTGGCAAAAAATAACCACCGACTCTTGGGTACAGCAGATTATATCCAGAGGCTGTCACATCCCCTTCTATCTTTGCTTAGTCTCATCAAGAGTATTATCCGACGTCCCACCCAGTCAAAGGGAAACAGTAGCGCACAAAATCCAAAAGCTGCTACAAAAAAGTGTCATCCAGACCGTCCCCCCATTTTACTCAAGGTTCTTTTTAGTCCCAGAAAAGACAGGGGACTGGAGACCAGTTTCTGGATATCAGTACACTAAACAAATTTGCAAAAACAGATTAATTCCAGATGGTCACTTTTCAGTCTTTCCTTCCTCTTCTGGGAGATGATTAGATGTGCTCTGTAGATCTTCAAGATGCATATTACCACATAAAAATGGACAAACGCTCAAGATGATACCTCTGCTTCCGTACAGGAGCCAGTCACCACCAGTTTTAAGCCCTGCTCTTCGGTCTCTCCACAGATGCTAGTGTGTTCACAAAATGCATGGCAGTGGTTATTGCTCACTTGCCGACTTCAAGGATTCCAGGCGTTTCCATATCTAGATGACTGGCTCCACACTGCCCCAACAAGCATCTACTGGAAGAAGCCCTGCAGTATACTCTCTTAACAGCTCTAAGCCTGGGAATCAATATAAACTGGGAGAAATCCAACAAGACCCTAACTCAGTCTTTGGAGTTTATAGGGTTGCTGTTGAACACAAGAAATTGCATAGCATCCCTTCCAGAACACAGACTTCAGAGAATAAGACAAGTTCAACCGCTGCTCTGTCACCACAAATCCCCAGATGCTCGATCTGCACTTAAGCTGTTGGGGTCAATGGCAGCTTTGATTACAATTGTTCCTCTAGCCAGATTCCACATGAGACTCCTTCAGTGGCTACCTCTCCCTCAGTTGTACCCTCTACAACATCCTTTGTCTTTTCAAATAAGTGTATCACAGAGATGCAAGCAAGATTTACTTTGGTGGATGTCTTGAAATCTCCAACAGTGGTCTCGTCCTTTCAACCCCCATCAACCGATAGCCACGGTGACCACGGACGCCTCCCTGATGGGGTGGGGGGGGCTATGTTTGGGAAACTCTGTCCAAGGCACCTTTTTAGAAGCAGAGGCCTTTTTGCATATCAGTGTCCTGTAACTGAGAGTGGTGCTTCTAGTGTTGCAAGCATTTCACTCCATCCTTCCGTCAGGGACTATTGCGATCCAGTCAGACAACATGTCAGTGGTCTGGTACAACAACAAACAAGGGGGCACCAGATCTTACCTGTTATGCCAAGAGACCTTGAGAATATGGCAATTGGCGATAGCTTACAACCGCTTTCTGATTGCAATGCACATTCCCAGGAGCTTCAACGTGATAGTGGACAAACTGAGCAGGTGCATTCTACAGCCTCACGAGTGGTCCCTCAATCCTCTGATAGCGACAAAAATCTACAACCACTGTGGCCAGCCTTGCTGCGACCTATTTGCCTCCCGACCAACTACAAGTGCAGCAACTACTTTGCCCTGATCCCCCCTTGGGGCAGTCACCAAGGGAGGCTCAAGTCCACGCTTGGCCCTCTGGTCTTCTTTATGCCTATCCTCCTCTCCCCCTCATCTCCCAATTTCTAAAGAAAGCACGACAGTTGAAGAACAAAGTGATCCTCATTGCTCTGTAATGTCCTCAACAAGTCTGGTTTCTCTTCCTCTGGCCTCACCTACTTGATCAACCGTGGATCCTCAGTCCATCCCCAGCGTTGATCTCCCATCCGCAGGGTCTGATTCACCCCAGTCTAACAACCCTGAAAGTGACAGCTTGATGGCTCCACTTCCAATGATTGCCAGGCATGAAAACCTTTTGTTCCCTGTGTGCAATATTCTTATTGCATCTCATAAATCGACCACCAGACTAATCTATCTTAACAAATGGAAAAGGTTCTCTCTTTGGGAAGCAAATAAACAATTAGACCCCTTGTCAGCCCGGTCTTGGTGGTATTGGATTACTTATCACATCTTTTCCACTCTGGGGTATCTGCCTCTACTATCCATGTACATTTAGCCACCATTTCAAATGTTCATATTGGTTTTCAAGATTCTTTACTTATGTCACACAGACTATCTACGACTTTCTTGAAAGGGGTTATCCACCTAAAACCTCCCTTTAGAGAACCCGTACAACCTTGGGATTTGGCTTTGGTTCTGCAAGCTCTAAGCACCACCCTTTGAACCTGCATCTTCATGTGATGTAAAATCTGTCTCCTGGAAAACTTTGTTTTTGATTGCAATCACATCGGCTAGGCGATTGTCAGAACTTCAGGCCTTATGCATCAAACCTCCCTATCTATCTTCCATAAGGATAGGGTATCACTGAGAACTAATTCTACCTTTTTACCAAAAGTGGTGTCAGAGCGATCTATCAACCAGTCTATTGACCTTCCAGTGTTCTTTCCTAACCATTCTAACAATGGAGAGTATTGCCTGCACTCCTTGGATGTTCATAGGCAAATGCGATTTTATCTGGACAGAACAAAATCTACCCGTAAATCAGACCAACTGTTTCTGGCATTTTCTTGACCTAGACGGGGTCATCCTGTGTCAAAAGTTACATTGGCTTCATGGTTGAGAAATTGTATCACGTTTATTTGCAACAAAAACAATCTCACCTTGCCTCATAGAGTCAAAACACATTCTACAAGATCTATGGCAACTTCAGCAGCTTTCCATGCTCTAAGGCTTCCCTCAGTGATATTTGCTCAGCTGCAACTTGGGCCAAACTTCATACCTTTATTCTTCATTACAAATTGGACTTGGCCTCCGGAGGTAGAGCTTCCTTTGGCTCCATGGTGCTCAGGAATCTCCTTCCATGAGGGCCACCCAGGAATACAGGTAGTTGGGGACTCTGTCCCATCAGTAAGGAATGAACGAAGATTAACAACATCAGATAAAGAAGTTATGTCTTACCATAACGGTCCATCTGTGTTGTTGATCTTAGTTCATTCATTACTTCCCACCCTCCGTTCCCCTTCGGGAGGTTCTTGGTTGATCTCATGTACTCCTTTCTTGTAGGTCTGTTATTACCTCAGGTACTTTTATCTATCAACTTGCAAACTCGATCTGAAGTAACAGGGAGCAGAGCATTCTTGGTAGGACCTTGGCTCAAGAGATTTTGGCTGACGTGAGCTTGATATTGTCCAGCTTGGTTCCGAGGATGGAACAGATAACCCATCAGTAATGAATGAATGAAGATGAACAACACAGATGGAACGTTATGCTAAGACCTAACTTTTTTTCACAAATCTGAGCAGCTTTTTATTTCCTTTCATCCCAGGTCTTTGTGTTTGGCTGTTTCTAAGAAAACAGTCTCTTCCTGGATTTCTAAGTTCATTTATTTTTGTTGTTCTTTTCATGGTAAATGTCTTTCCTCATCAGTAAAGGTTCATTCTGCCAGGGATTTTGCTACCTCTGGTGCTTTTTTTCAAGGGGCTAAATACCTATTCCATCCTTGAGGCTGTTACTTGGTCTTTTTTCTTCATAGCTTCAATAAACATTACAAGTTGGATGTTATTTCCAAGCTAGAACTGGCTTTGCCAGGATTATGCTGCATGGATTTCTGGAGGGCTCTAAAGTGATGTTGTCCTCCCAGGTTTCCTGTTGAGTTTTTGTATCCTCTCTTCAGTTAGGAATACCGCAACAGTGAAATGGAAAGGCATAGTACAGTTGTGTAAAGTTTTACCACAAAAGTAGGTATACTTCTGTTCACTGTTGCAGTATTTTCTCCCTCCTGCCCCACACACACACACACACACCCACACACACTGCTCTAGCTTGTTCTTTTTTGCCCTTCTGGTCTGGTTGAGGGGCTCTTCTTTTTTTTCTCCTTCTGGCTGTGCATGTTCTTCCTTTTCCGTAAGGAGATTCTGTTCCTTCCTGGGCTTTAGCATTTCTGAATGTGCGTCCATATGTCAGCTTTATGCCCTATGCCTTGTGCAAGGAACGTACCTGTGATGTACTTCGCCTGTATATTTTAAAGGTTTTAGTATACTGGCTGGACGTCGGGCTATCCTTGGTAGGAGATTACTTTATTTAGGAATGCTGCAACACTAGTATATAAATAGTTGATCAGCAGGTTGTTGGAGTGAGCCCAGGAGCAGAGATCTGAGTTAGGGAGTTGTAGTTTGGTTTTTAAGTTAGAGAGATGTTTATTGGTATGTAAAAGTAGGATGTCATCTACATAAAAATGATACTTAGTCTTGGAGTTCTTCAGTAAGGCCATTTGTGAGGGGAGAGAGAGAACAATAAGCGCCCTAAGACTGAGCCTTGCACGACCAAGTTGTGTACCAAGAGAGGATAACGGATTGTCACACTAAACTTAAAATGTTATAATTTCATGGTAGTTTTTGAACCACTTGATGGTAGTAGGGCCAGAGTAATTTTTTTCCCTTTGTTGATGAGCAATTTGTGTTTTACAGTTTCAGAGGTTCAGGTCATGTAAATAAAAATCCCACCAGTAATCTATCCATCGTTGCTGTATATGAAATCAGTTGCTGTGAATATATTTAATTGTGCTGAATGCATTTCTGAAACCATGCTGCTTGTCTGAAAGAAATCCTTAAATTTTAAAGTGGTTGAGCATATGTTTGTATGTAATTTTTTCTATGTCTGTGCAAGAAGATAAAGACTGGAGATGGGCCTGAGGTCTGAGTGTTTATGTACGTTTAAAGAGAGATTTTAATCAAATGCTTTAGGGGAGAAGGAAGAACTTCTAAGATGTGTGAGAGATTGTAGACATATGACAGTGGTTTGCATTTTATCTGCAGCTGTCCTAAGAAAGGTAGGGTGCAGAGTACTAAATCTAGCAGAGGAGCACTTCAAATTTTTTTTGTTTTTTTTTTTCAATTTTTTTAGCAGGGTGTTAGTTTCCCATGCAGATATCTCAAGAGAAATTATAAGTACCTGAGTATTCTGCTAAGGTGTATAGTTAATCAGATGGATGTTGAGGGAGGGTAAATGAGTTAAGAGAGATTGTTGAGATTGTAGATATAACATAGGATGTTCATCGTGTTACACTGCTGCAGTCATTACACTTGGGTTATCATGCCATCAGGCGGTCCCGCAGTCGGCCAGAGTTCTCTTGGTCTGGCGTCGGTTGCTGTCGCTTCTTCCCTGACGTCAGTGCGCCAGGGGTGTATAAGATGCATCCGACGCCATTTTCTCCAGTCTTTCTTGCCGTGCGGTGCCCGAAGCAGAAGCAGTTCGCAAGTGCCGGTCGGCCGACTCCTGAAATTTTCGAAGTCGAATTTCAGATCCGAAGTCTTCAATAAAGCGAAGTACCCCGTTGGGGAAACTTTTTTCTCGTCTCAGACCGATGTCAGAAAAAGTTAATAATTGTATTTCTTGTGGGAAGCAAATACCTCGTAAGGACTTCCACTCTTACTGTATTCCATGCCTAGGCCCTGATCACGACGTCACTAGTCGGTTTTGTGCTAGATTTAACAAACACACTATAAAAAGACGTTTTGATTTTGTTTTGCACTACTTTGGCCGAAGGTTCAATTATACTATGCCGTTGGATCAGCTGATGACCTCAGTACGAAAAAACGCAAAGACAAGGATAAAGACAGGCATCCGAGGTCCAAAACAGACGACAAAACCTCTTCTAGGCCAGTCTCCGGTTTGCCGGTTCTCAGTGAGGCGCTTTCGCAGCCCCTGACACCCGCTACCTCAGAGCCACAGGCCGCTTCCGACTCCCACGTGGAGACATCTAGGCCTCTGAAAACTCAAGGTATTGGGCCTACGGAAACTAATCCCTCAGATGGGTCCGGAGCCGCTGAGCAGGCATCGGCTTCTGAGGATGTTTTCAGACCTTCACAACTTACCATTAAAACAACAGCCAAGACAAAGGTACCACTAAATACAAAGAAACAAGTACAGAATTCTCCTGGACAGTCCTCCATGCCTAAGAAACAGATGCTTAAAATGGCCGAAGACCTCATTACTCTAATCAGGGGTTCCCATCCCCCTCCTGAGAAAAGGCCTAGGCAGGATACAGACTATGACTCCTCTGATTAGGTTTCCATTTCCTCTGATTCCTCTTCAGACCAGGGATACTCTCTACCCCCCTATGAGGACTCTGATGCTGAAGAATCTATCCCTTTAGCCTCTCCTCCTGAGGATTATTCTTTTGGGGTAACTTTACATACCATGAGGGAGCATTTCCATTGGGAAAGTCAGGATTACTCAGAATCCAAGAAAAGGCTCAGGGATTTCCTCTTATTGCCTCAGCACAGGCCCCTGGCTATTATGCCTGTGCTAGATATTGTGGATGATGTGTTCTCTGAATCCAGCTTATCTCTTGATTCTTTGCCCCCCTGCTCCAGCCAAGCCAGATAGGTATTATAGAGTCCCTGACTCTCACAAGTTTCTTTACAAAAACTCTTCTGCTGATCCAGAAACTATTTCCCAGGGTCCAAAAGGGGTTAAGGCTTCCATTGCAAAAAATCCAGTACCCTCTGACAGAGATTCCAGAGCTTTGGATAGATGGGGGAAGAAAGTATACACTTCTGCAACTTTAGCAGTAAGAGCTTTAAATTGCCAGTTTCACATGCTTAAGTACCAACAATATTTAATGGCTCAGTTAAAACAGAAAATGCTTGCAAGCTCAGAAGCTCCTGATTGTAAAGAAATGCAGGATTTATTGCATGCAGTTGAACAGGTGGGAAAACATACTCTGCAATGTGGTTTTGATTCTTTAGAGGCCTCTTGTAGAGCCACAGTTACAGGTTCTGTGATTCAAAGACATGCTTGGTTAAAAGAACAGAGTTTACCTGATCATGTTAAGGCAAAATTATTGGATGCTCCTTTACAGCATGATACCTTGTTTGGTGTTAAGGCAGAAGAGGTGTTAAAGAAAATGGAGGATAAAGCTAAATCTATGCAAACAGTCAAGGATTTCTTACAGGTACAGCCACATCGGTTTAGCAGAAATTGGCCAACAAAGAATTGGCCTTTCCAGTGTCAGACAGGCCACAGAGAGGCAGATACAGACGCCCAAGAGGCAGATTTCAACCCCAAGGCTCAAACGGACTATGACAGTGGGACACCTCAACCCCAAAAGGAGGTGAGGACAAGTCTCAGCCTTACAGGAAACAGTCACAATGACTTTCCCCTTCGTACGCCAAGCACGTCCCTTTTGGAAGCCCCATTAGGGGGAAAACTAGCACTTTTTTCTCAAAACTGGCAAACAATCACCCAAGACAAATGGGTTCTGAATATTGTGTCTCAGGGTTACAGATTCCACTTTCATACTTTACCAAGGCTAAAAGGAATGTCGGACCTGCCACAAAATCAATGGGCAGAGGCACAAAAACAAATTTCAGCCCTCATGGACATGAGAGCTATTCAAAAAGTACCACAACAGGAACAAGGACAAGGATTTTACTCAAGACTCTTCCTGGTCCCCAGAAAGGACAAGGCCTGGAGGCCCATACTAGAACTTTCAATTCTGAATACTTACCTGGATATTCCGAAATTCAAAATGTTGACATTACAGCAGCTTCTACGCATGCTGGGCAAGAAGTCTTGGCTTGTTACTCTGGACCTCAGAGGCATACCTGCATGTCCCTATCAGACAAAATTGCAGAAGATACCTCCGATTCAAAGCTGGTAAAATCCGCTACCAATTCTCTGCACTACCCTTTGGCTTATCTACTGCGCCCAGGGTCTTCACAAAGTGCCTGGCATCAGTAATTGCATTTTGCAGACAAAAAGGAATTCAAATATATCCATACCTGGACGACTGCCTCATTCAAGCAGAGACAAAGGACATTCTTCTACAGCATCTGGCGTTTGTAAAAAGGTTGCTAATTTCTCTAGGGTACACAGTAAACGAAAATAAGTCAAAACTAGTGCCCTCGCAACAGATTATATTCCTGGGTGCCAGCTTAAATACAACTGCCCAGATGGCTTGCCTCACGCCAGGCAAACAAGTTCAACTAACTCAATATTTTCAATTACTGGCAAAAAAGTCCTATCTCCCTGCAAGAAAAATTCTGCAGGCCCTGGGATTCATGGCATCCTGCATACTACTAATACCATATGCCTGACTGCGTATGAGGAAATTACAATGGTACCTAAAAAGTGTTTGGACTCAACACTCTCACAGTTTAGAAGCAGTAGTACCAATGATTCCCTGCCTACAACAGGAGTTTCGATGGTGGGCACAGGCATGTCACCTAAACAAGGGTCAGCCTTTTACCCAATCCACAGCCAGGCAAACTCTAACAACAGATGCTTCGGATTACGCATGGGGAGCACACATGGCAGGAAAATGCATTCAGGGCAAGTGGACCACAGACCAGATGCATCTTCACATCAATCAAAAAGAGATGTTGGGTGTTCAAAATGCCCTAACAGCTTTCAAGGACCTTCTACATCCAGCACAATTATTACTAAGGACAAACACCATCACAGTAATGTGGTACATAAACAAGCAAGGGGGCACTCATTCTTATCTCCTATGCAGGCAAGCCATGACCTTGTGGAACACAGCTCTAACGTATCCAGTTCACCTGCAAGCACAATTCCTGCCAGGAAAGAAAAATACTCTGGCAGACGATCTAAGCAGAAATCTCATGGACCCTCATGAATGGAAAATGAATCCACAAATCTTCAGCATGGTAACACAAAAATGAGGATGCCCAGACATAGATCTTTTTGCCTCCCCACTGAATTGCCAACTACAAACATTCTGCACAAGGACTTATCACAAACAAGCATGGAAAGTGGATGTTCTTTTGTTCAGCTGGAAAAACCTAAAAGTTTATGCCTTCCCGCCACTGCCTCTCCTTTCAAAGGTGCTCCTAAAAGCCAGACAAGAAAAACCACAGATGATCCTGATTGCTCCATACTGGCCACGCCAGCACTGGTACCCTATCTTAAGGAACTTGGCTCAAGGCCCACCATGGATTTTGCCTCAAATTCCACACCTTCTGTTATGGATGTCATTTTGGAGGCCAGGAGGCCTAGCACCAGGAAAGCTTACTCAGAAAAATGGAAGAGATTCTGCGCCTGGAACCAGGCTCAAATCCTTGACCCTCTTGTTCCAAACATTCCTCAGATTTTACAATACTTAACTGAGATGCTGGACAGAGGCTTATCCTTCTCATCAATTAAGATCCATGCCTCTGCCATTTCAGCACATTACAACACGGATCCTCCTTTATTCTCTCATCCCTTGCTAAAGCAGTACCTCAGAGGGGCTATAAACATAAGACCGCCCCGGAGAGCACCAACACCAACTTGGGACCTCAATTTCGTTTTGGAACAACTGACCCTACCACCTTTTGAGCCAGCCCATACAGCCGATCTAAAATTTTTATCATGGAAAACAGCTCTGCTCCTGGCAGTAACTTCAGCACGAAGAGTCTCAGAGCTACAGGCATTAATGGCAGTGGAACCTTTTATAATTTTTCATCAGGACAGGGTATCTTTAAGGACAAATCCTACCTTTATGCCAAAGGTGGTATCTAGTGTGGCTCTTAACCAAACCATCCATTTGCCAACTTTTTATCCAAACCCCCAGAATAAAGGGGAAAAACTTCTGCATTCTTTGGACATACACTGGCAGCTACGCTTCTACTTGGACAAAACAAAAGCTTTCAGGAAAACTGAGCAACTGTTTGTAGCATATGCTGCAGGATCACAGGGCAAGGCTATCTCAAAGCAAACTATATCCAAGTGGATAGGACACTGTATTTGGTACTGTTACACACAGCATGGAAAATCAGTCCCAAATAACATTAGGCCACATTCCACCAGGGCAACAGCCACTTCAACAGCCTTTCTCAGAGGAGTACCTGCCAAGGAAATTTTGGAGGTTGCAACTTGGAGTTCAGTGCACACCTTTACCAAGCATTACCACCTGCCTCTTTACTCTAAATCCAGAGCAGGATTTGCCACTGCAGTTCTGCAGGGCCTCATAGCCAATCCTAACTCTTTGTAGACCAGCCACCTAACCTTAGCTTTGGGATTCTACCCAAGTGTAATGACAGCAGCAGTGTAACATGATGAACATAGTACGGTTTTGTACCTTCCATAAATGTAGATGTTTGAGTGTTTACACTGCTGCAGTCCAGGTTACCCTCCCTCCATCCCCTCTGAACTAGCTGGACTTATCTATACCACCTTTGTGGTGTATTTGCTTGTAACTGAAGGTATTGTTTTTATTTTATATGTACATTTTTGATTAGCAGTATGTACTGCCTACCTACTTGGGGGCACCTGACATTTGGGGCAAGAAAAACTGAAGAAAATGGTGTTGGATGCATCTTGTATACCCCTGGCGCACTGACGTCAGGGAAGAAGCGACAGCAACCGACGCCGGACCAAGACTTTGGAACTCTCGCCGACTGCGGGACCACGGGACTGCAGCAGTGTGAACACTCTAACATCTACATTTATGGTGGGTACAAAACTGTACTATTTGTAGTCTTCATCTGTATTATATTCTTAATGATGCCTGTCCGCTATGGGCATTTCTGCCCCTATTACTGTGTCATGGGGAATCGAGTTAAGGGTTGTGGTGAAGAATTCAGATATGATTGCTTGGAATTTTAAGTGATACATAGGTATCCAGTTGATGCTGTTCAAGTGGAGGTGTAGCTGAGGTAATTTGTGTTTATGAGAAGAATGACCAGAGGGCAATGAGGAGATAACAGGGTAGGGGTTACTTAAAGTTTGATGCATTAATTTTAGTGCATCAGTTATCAGTATTTGTAGTAAGGTCAAGAGCTGTGTGATTTCCTGATTGAGGGTTTGTTATGATGGGCTCCATAACTTATTTTGATCTCCTACAAATCACTGAACAGGCCTTTACCTTTTATAGAGAGGGCTTTAGTAACAGTCATCTGTTACTTAATGCAAACAAAGAAAAGCTAATTCTGTTTTCCCCCGAAAAAAAAACCCCGCATGAACAAGGCCCAGTTTGCCATACTGTGTCAGAACAAAATAATAACTTATGTTGTTAATTGCACTAAACTACTTGGGGGTAGTTGTAGATGAACAGCTTAAATTTGACCTGCACATACAGCATAATGTTAACAAAACACACCAAAAGCTAGGTATTCTTTATAGGCACAGACACTTTCTTAGCCCTTCCACTAAACAAACCCTTGCTACCACTTATCTGCTTCCTTTGTCATCTATGATGACCCATTACTTACTAACCTACAATGCTCTCTAAAAACAAAACTTGAAATGTGTTGTAACAAAGTCGCCAAGTTTGCTACAAATGCCAAATGTTCTATCTACCACTGCACATCTTTACACACACTATTTACTGTCTTGAATTCCCACATGCTCTCTCTCCTACCTGCAGTTGTTAACTGCGAATAAAATAATTTTGCAAACCTTTAGCTTGTCCTGCCATTGGTCCATTATTCAGCAACTACCTCCCCAAAAGGTATCTCAGATCTGAAAAGCAGCACCTTCTGCAGGTACTCAAGCCTAACCTACCTGTTGGCCAGTTTCTATACGCATGTTCTGTAACTAGAGCCTGGAATTAGATCTAATCAAAATTTTGCATCTTTCAAAATCACCTCTCTTCTATCTGGAACTGCATTTGCATCAAGCCCACGCCTTTTAAATCCTGACTACTCCTACATCATGAATATATTCTTATATTCATCCACTTACTTACCCTAATGTTCTTCTTTACCTCTTTAAATAACCACTACCTGTAAATTGTCTTGAGTAACCTAACTACTTCTATGGCAGAAATTTCATATAATGTTAGCCTTTTTCACATATGCTTGGAGTCTCTCTGTAATTTGTTTGTATTAATTATAATTTATTGACAAATCTAGTTTTACCTTTACATTAACCAGTTATTTACTTGACTATGTATGTGTTTTTTTTTACTTTACTAATTGTTTAATCCTGTTCTGTGTTCATGTTTTTTGTGGAGCTTCTCTCCCCGGGCCTCCACTGAAAATGGGCTCTTAATGGCCCAGTGGACAATCTTGGTAAACTACTTCTTCTTTTGGCTGCTCCTGTTAGGGGTCGCCACAGCAGATAAACTGTTTCCATTTCTTCCTGTCCTCTACATCTTGCTCTGTCACACCAGCCACCTGCATGTCCTCTCTCACCACATCCATAAACCTTATTTTAGGCCTTCCTCTTTTCCTGTTACCTGGCAGCTTCATCCTTAGCATCTTTTTTCCCAATATACTCTGCATCCCTCCTCAGCACATGTCCAAACCAACGTAATCTTGCCTCTCTGGCTTTGTCTCCAAACCTTCCAACCTATGCTGACCCTCTAATGTACTTATTCCTAATCCTGTCCATCCTTGTCACATGCAGTGCAAATCTTAGCATCTTCAACTCTGCCACGTCAAGCTCTGACTCCTGCCTTTTTGTCAGTGCCACTGTCTCCAACCCATATAACATAGCTGGTCTCACTATCCTCTTGTAGACCTTCCCTTTCACTCTTACTGGTACTCATCTGTCACAAATCACTCCTGACGCTCTTCTCCACCCACTCCATCCTGCCTGTACTCTCTTCCACACTCACCATTACTCTGAACTGTTGATCCCAAGTACTTAAACTCATCCACCTTTGCCACCTCTACTCCCTGTATCCTCACCATTCCTGTATCCTCCCTCTCATTCACACACACATATTCTGTCTTACAAATGCCAGTAAATAAATAAAATTTTGGGCTGAACTACAGCAACATTTTGTTGCATTTAGCATTGGAGACAGCTGCATTGAAGTTAAAATCTCCTAAAGTATTAGTATTTTAGGATATCCTTTAGGAAACGTTTTTAATGTTACTATGGTAGAAGGGAGGTGGAATGTACTCTGAAGCAGTTGAGAGGTAGTTGTGCTTACCTATTTGTTAAGTTGACTGTTCTCCAGTTAGGGCCTTTGTCATTAGTTGGGTTGGTGACACTGGGTTAGAATATCTAGTGAAGAATTTTGCTTGACTAAGAGCATACCCCCAGCCTCACCCTGACCAGGTCCACAGTCACACAGCATGTTATAATTTGAGTTAATGAAATTTGTTGGGTTGAAGTTGTTTTAGCCAGTCTCAGTGGTATGAAAATGTGTGGTTGCTGAGGTAGTTCATTCCTCTAGTGTAGTCCATGTTTTATTTATGCTGCAGTTGTGAAGGCAGGCTATCTTGAGATATTTAGTTCTTCCTCTGGTATTTCATGGGTTATGGGAGTTTTATGGGGAAGAAATCTAGGTAGAGGAAAGTTTTGTGAGTGAGTTTGGCCATTGTTAGAGGGAATTTTGCTTTATCTAAGGAGTTAGTTTGTGACAGCAGAATAGGGAGTGCAGGTATTTTTGATGTATGAGGTGAGAGCATTGTATTGTAGCGCATAGATTTTTAAAGCACTGTTTTTCACAAGTAAATATAAACAGTTTAGAATAGTGGTGGAGAAGCAAGACAATCTTGAGTATTTTGTAAGCAGTTGGACAGTGGCTATTACTGATAAGTTTGGAATCGATTGGGAAATGTATCTGAGGCAGAGACATCTTGCTAGGAAAATAAGAGAATATGAGAGGATAGGTCTTGAGTTGATTAGAGTTTCTTGGATGGAAAGTTGACTGAGGAGGATTAGGACTGATTAATGTTTGTGAGGTAAGTGCACAGTGGAAGTAAGAAGGAGGTAAGAAAGTACAACAGAGTAATGCTAAGACCTGAAAGTAAAGGAGGAAGGTTGCTGTGTGGCAATAGATAGTGATATAAGGGATGGTAATATGAAGGCCGTCTAAAGAGTGACTTGGTAAAAGGTTGATGGAGAAGCACTGTAGACACCTAAGATTAAAATTATATTGAGGAAGGAGAGAGCAGAGTAGAGGAGGAGGATTTATGTAAGGAGAAGGAGGGTTAGGGAGCGAGGGTATAACAAACTGCAACAATATAGAGTTGTTTTCTGGTTGCAGTGTAATGTATTAGGGGAAGGTGGAGAAGTCTAGATGAAAAGGATTGCAACTGTGACAAAATAAGGAGAGGGAAGGGTTGACAAACAGTGAGGGAGAGAGAGTAGTCTAGAAGCTAAGAATTGCAAATGTGAAGGAGGGGGTAGGTGCATAATATCGATGTAATGAATTGTGTGAGAGCGTAGATGCGTGAAGGGCTGGTTAAAAGAGGGATAGAATGGGGAAAATGGTAAGTGGAGTAGTTTGTGTGCCTTCTAGTCTATTATGGGAAGGGAGGAGGTGTGAAGTAAAAGAAAGCCAGGTACAGGCTTACGGGTAGTAGCTTGGGTACATTTGGACTGTTAGGTTGGATGGTGGAAAAGTAACTGTAGTGAGGAGGGTTCAGAGTGTTGATGTGTAGAGCAGCCAGTCTACCACCTAGGCTCGGCATGTTGAGAGTCTGTAGTATAGGTCTACCTGTTTGCCACCTAGGCTAAACTACTTTTCTCTTTTTTGTATGCTACCTAAGCTTTGGCCTCTTTTTAACATCTTTGTATCCTGTATCCACTTTCTTGTCCATTTTCCTCCACTTCTTAGTGTTTTCATTTTAATGTACATACTTCTCAATACTTTTGGTGAAAGACCTAATAAAATGACATTCAGCTTGTGGTACCTGTAAGTCTCTTGTTTTCTACTATAATTCTGTCCACTGCTTTGTTAATATCCTGACTTTTAGTATACCGTTTATAGGAAGCCATCCTGTATGTTGCTTGTACACATGTAGCCATCTTACCCTCTAAGAAAGTAGTATGTCAATATCCAAAGTTCATCTTGCATGCTTTCCTTGATAGCCTTTCCATACTTTACTCTTTATTTGAATTACTCTTCGGCCAGATTTCATGACTGATGGTCCACCTCAGCCCCTCTTGTTTATCAATAAAGTATTAATGTGAAGTTGTTCTATCTCGCCGTTCATTCTTACTGATGGGTTCAGGGCCGATCCCTCGGCTCCGAGTTGGCCTACTACAAAGCTCGAGGTTTTCAAATATTTATTTATTTATTTTATTTATTTATATTTGTTGACCGGGAGTGTCCGACTGGACGTAGGTCCATTTTCAGCGGAGGCCCAGGGAGAAAAGCTCCACAGTTAAAATAAACAGACAGTAGTTACATTGGATTACATAGCGATTAACAATTTACATAGCAATTACTTACAACATATTTACAGATGAACATAATACATCAGTAGACAATTAGAATCTTTATCTGTGAAGTACATAACAGATATTAACAAATGTTAAAATAAGAAGTTCCTGCAGTATAAGTACTAGGCTTATGAGCATCTGAGCTTGCTATAATCAAGGTAGTTAGTGGAGTGGAAAGAAAGGTAGTGGTTGGATGGGGTGGGAGATATTAGAGTGGGAGTTGCAAGGGCATAGCCAGCATGTTTTTATGCTAAATAGCTCGAGGCCAAGTCCCTATCCCATGATGCACCTAAAGTTAGCTCAGATCTAGTTTGCCGCTGCAACAGATCGGAGGTTCTCGCTAGCTCGGGTTAGTAAAAACCTTACTATTATTATATTTCAAAATATTGTTGATAATTTCTTCATAATATAGTTAAATGGTTAGTTAAGCTCTAACAGCTTTATCTGTAGTTTCCCTTTCCCTTGTGTGCCTTTTTCATAGCATAATAGTTGGCCTCGTTTTTTTCTTTGGCGTATCTAAAGTCTGACTAAAAATTTGTTTAAGTAGTGACTTTGTCACCCTTTTTCGTAGAATTAGTATTGTATGCTTTAGTTAGTGACCTTTGTCACAGCTTTATAGTTAACTTTAGCAGTGTATAGAATGGTTATTTGTATTTAGTGCATGGCCGGCCTTAGGCATAGGCGAACTAGGCAACCGCCTAGGGCGCCGTACAGGCCAGCCTCGTAAAGGGCGCATTTTTATGTATTTATTTCAGTTAATTTACGTTTCTTATTTTGATGTCTTCTGGGCAACCCCGTCTCTGAGGATTACTTTTTTTGGTGGTGGTTGCAAGCAGCAAGACATCGTCCGTTTGATTATCAGCTGGAGTATCTTCTGTGTGGAGACATGCGTGAAGAGGCGTACCTTCGTTGAAGGTTGTGCCTCAGGGCTGGTAACTCAGCATGTAAAAATTTTCTGCTAATCATTAGCGGACTGGAGTTCCTCTGTGGCGACCCCTAACCTGGAAAAGCAGAAAGACACAACAACCTGATTTATGTGGAGCTAGTGTTCTCCAGGAAGAGTTAATTTTTCTATATACATTGGTAAAACAACACTTTTCTGCTCATCGCTAATGCGAAATGGCATTAAAAACTTTCTTCTATTTTTGTTACTCAACGTTCCTATTTGCTGCAAGTTTTGCTTTCTCTATCTCTTTTTGTGTGCAGTTTGCTACTAGGTTGGGGAGCAGTACTAACTGGTCTTCGTGATGAGTTTCCCTCAGAGTCGTTTGTTGTTTTAAGGGCTTGGACGTTATTTATACTCACAGAGATAATTATAATTACCTGCTTAAAGTATTACTTTATCTCTTTCTGTGCGCACAGTGCTACTTGTTTGGGGTGCTACAGTCTTAGTAGTAATACAGTACAAGTTGCAGAAATCAAGGACCCAGCTTATTATTTAGTAAAAATGTTAAGTAGAGTGGGCTTTCTTTTTATTTTAATTATTTACAAAACTTTACCTCTGCAGTATGTAAAACAAGTGCACTTTAGTTAATAAAAATGAATATTTTACAAAATGCTAAGATGTTTCTGCATTTTGTTGTCTTTTATTTTTTCTTATGTTGATCGCGTGATTTGTACCAAATTCTGGTTTGTGTTTGTGGTGTGTGCTAATGCTTAGGATAGTAAGCAGCTCAGTATTAACTTTGGGGGTGGCTTAGCCCCCTCTAGGATGACTCCTGCTCTTTTCCTTTAGTGTAAGAATACATATGATTAATTGTTCTTTACTAGCAGTTCCTGTAATTCCTTAATTACATCTGCTGTAGGCGACTGTAAATTGTCACTACAGATTCTATAAGCATAGTAAATAGGGAAACATGGAAGACATCTAGCTTTGCAAATTTTAATGATGCATTCATAGCTGAGGAACACTAGCCCTCATAATGTGGAACAAATGGGCAAACTGTGGAACACTTACTAAAAGCTTTCTAACAACTTTCTCTAGGAACTTCATAGGATGGTTAAAATAGGCTGGTTTTATGTATTGAAAAGATAATTTAAAGAATGAATAGTATTCTTTTCTATTTACCATGGATTTCAGTTAAAAAAAAAATCCCTAACACCATGTGTGACAGAGCCTTTCGATGTGGAACTTTGAGGAACATGAACTTTTTAAGACCCCAAATGAGGTACATTCCTTGTCATGAGGTGCACTTTAGAGGTATGAACCCATTAATTTTGTTTGTGTTTATTCTAGTGGAGCAAAGCCAGCAGTTGTTATTTAGAGTGTGTTGGTGCTTAAACTTTATGTACTGTTGGCAGACAATCATATTTTTTTCTTTTCTGAACTCATTTTGTAGTGTTGATTGATTTAAGGATTTGTGTTGTGTGATAGTATGAAATATCATAATAGGGAGCGAACATGAGCAGGCTAATTCTTAAGAATGTGTGCATTTTCCCATTGTAGTATATACACACACAGACATGGTATATAACAGGCCTTTATGACTGCTGGCTTCTTTGGCCACTAGTTCAGCACTAAAGAATATTTTATACTTCTTAAAAGTATTAAGTTGGCTATGCAGTCTTTTTTTTTTTTTTTGTTACCCACTTTACCCTGTTCTGGGTTTTGGGACAACAGAGGCTGGAGCCTATCTCAGCTAACCGTGAAATGAGATGTAGACTTGCTGATAGACTGGATGCCAGTCCACGTGTTGTATACAGACTTGTTGGCATTCTAACAACTTTTGATAGTTTAAAGAATCACCAGTTCTTGTATCAGTAGATCTTCTTGAAGTTGGTTCTTTTACCCATAGAAGTAAGGCAAACCAAAGTTGCATATGGTAACACCCTATCTAGGTGATGTCCATCCTTGATAACAGGACTAATTTGTTAGGTATTGAGTAGATCAGCAACTAAAAATTTCTCAGACTAATAAACTGCTCCCGTTTACCTATAATACTCCGAGACTCGCTCCTCCTCTCTGTGTACAGGTGACCAAAGGAGGTGAAGATGGGTGGGTATAGTACATGGGATGGACCTGTTCATTCACCTGTGAATTGAAAATAGCCCAAAGGTAAACAATTCTCTGCTGGCCAGATGCATTTTCGATGAAAGTGGTTTTATATGCTGTTTCAATTAAGGTGAGTTATGTTGTTTCAATGAATGTGAGGTTCAAGGGCAGAGAAGTTTACTGTTCGTGCTAAGTCTGTTTTCATTGTGAGACTGTATTGTTTGTTTAGCAAATGGCTATCTGTTTGTGCTATTTTATTTCAATATCTGTAATCATTGTAGAAGCAAATAATAGAACAGTATGTATGGTAACTGGTGAGGTAACCAAGTAATGGAACATTGGAATGGCTGAGGAGGGGGTAGGGTTACCATCTGTCCCACTTTGCGAGGGACAGTCCCTCTTTGGGCAGTTGTGTCCTACAAAAAAATTTAAAAAATGGCAAATGTCCAGAGATTTTAGGACAAAAATATTTCCTATATTTTATGTAATAGTTGCATAAAACAGATATTTTGTATCTGAAACACCTAAATGTTATAAGAAACAGAGTAAGCAACTAAAATGCTACAAGAATAACCTTTTATTTAGGCATAAAAGTGAAGTTCTGTCCTTTGTAGTTGCTGTGGATATGTTTTGCCCTGCAAAATTTGACGTTTGTACCTAAAATGTCCCACTTTGGGCATCTGAAAAGGTGGCAACCCTAGGAGGGGGCTGCTGCTGGGGATTGCTGCAGGAGGGGCTTCTCTGGGGTGGCGGTCTATTACCCCTCCTGGGCCCTATTTGACCATGACCTGGCTCTGGTATTTCACGTAGAAAATACATATGCAAAGGTAGCTGCAGTTTAACTACATTACAAGGTATCTTTCTTCTGATGTATTTCAATAATTTAAGTAAATGACTGGAATGGCTTTCTTGGGGAATGTCCCAGTCAGTGGGTGTGGCTCAAATAGGGGTATTTCATGAATGTGGTGTGGGTGGGGCTTAAGGGGCACCACAGCACTACTTCGCCTAGGGCGCCATTTCGGCTAAGGCCGGCCCTGATTTAGTGAATTTGTCACTAATTGATATCTGTTTAGATAAATAGTGTGTGTGTGATTTGTTAGTCTTAGCTGAAAGGCTTGTGTGCTTATTATTTAGCCTGTTTTTATTAGAAGGCTTATTCATCTATTTGCTTGTTGTTAGCCTTAGTTTGAAGGGCTTGTGTACTTGTATTTAGCCTGTTTTTTATTAGAAGGCTTATTCTTATATTTGATTGTTGTTGGGTGTGTCCACATTTTCTGTCATGGCTGATGACAAGGACAAACACCGTAAGTCAGGGTTTAAAAAATGCCCTAAATGTGGTCAGAAGATGTGTGTCACTGACAGCCTTGTCACTTGCGTTTATTGCTTAGGTGTATTACACTTGCAAGAAACCTAACATCTGATACTGACTTGGATGAATCAGAAGGGTCCCTACGGTCCCCCTCTGAGGATATCTAATTTGCAGAGATACTTGAAATTCTTAGGCAGAGGGGTGACTGGCAGCCACAAGCCCTACTGAAGATGAGTGGGTTCTCTCAAAGGCTTTCGGGTCAGAGCCCTCCACCCCTTGGGTGTCTCTGCCCTTTAATGAGCTTATGCAGCTGGTCTCGCAAAGGGCATGAGAGTCTCCGGCCACCATGGAGCTTGTCCCTAGGAGGCCTAATAAGTACATATCTGCCCCCCAAGATAAATCCTTCTTGACCAAAGGTGTGCCAGTTAATGCCATGGTGGTGGCGGCGGCAGCCACCAAAAAGGAAATGTCAGAAACTTCCTGTTCTATCCATCCTCCTAACAGAGACTCTAGGATCATGGATAGATATGGGAAGTGCATGTTTAGTTCAGTGACTTTTGCACTGCGTTCACTTAACTACTTAACCCATTTCACAAGACTACAAAGAGATCTCCTTAAAGAGCTGGGAGATGCTCTTCAGGGTACAGTAGCTGCAGGAGCTACAGACAGAGTTGCCTCCCAGCTTGCTACCCTCAACTCCATTGGAAACTTGTCCATGTGCCTCATTTCATATACACCTGATAGAACGAGCAGGGCAGCAGATACAGGAATTGTTCTTAGGAGGCACCCCTGGATGTGCTTGTGTTCCTTTGCAAAGCCCTTCAAGTCATCCATTGTGAATAACCCTTTTGATGGCTCGTCCCTTTTTGGGCCCAAAGTTAAGGAAACTTTGACCAAGTGTGAGCAGGAGGGAAAGACTCAGTCTGCCGTCGGAGTCTGTTTTTCCACCCCTAACAGAACTTACCCAAAGGGTCAAAGGGGAGGGAAAATTTGATTCCGGAAAGCCCAAGGAGCATTTCACGACACAGGTGGTGAACCCCCTGCAGGGGCAGAGGAGGAGGCAATAATGGAAGACGCCGCCCTCGCGACAGAGTGGTGTCCGCAAAACCAGAGCCACAGAGAACACTTCTTTGGGAAGCCCTACCAGCACTCCTAAAAGGATGCCTGACTGTCCTGCTCTGGAGGCAGTCGGGGGTCACTTATCTTTGTATCCAGATGCCTAGCTCAAAATAACATAGGACAACTGGGTACAAAGTATCATTTCCAGAGGATACTCATTCCATTCTCCACCCCACCCCCCCCCCACACACACACACACACACACCGATAAGAAAAATCCTGGACGTTCCACCCAGTTACAGGGAACAAGCAACAGTAGAGGTCCAAACGTTGCTACGAAAGAGTCATCCAACCAGTCCCAGCAGACCAGACAGGATCTGGAACTTACTCAAGATTCTTTTTAGTCCCACAAAATACAAGGGACTGGAGACCTATATTGGACCTCAGCGGGCTAAACAAATCTGTCAAGAAAGAGAAGTTTCAGATGGTCACGCATCAGTCGATACTTCCCTTCTTAGGGCAAGACAATTGGATGTGCTTGATAGATCTCCAGGATGCGTACTACCATGTAAAAATGGCCAGGCCATCCAGGGATCATCTGCGCTTCCGGCTGGGAGCCAATCATTACCAGTTTCGAGCCCTGCCCTTTGGTCTCACTACAGCCTCCAGAGTTTTCACCAATTGCATGGCAGTGGTCACGGCTCACCTGAGACATTTAGGATTCCAGGTGTTTCCGTACCTAGACAATTGGATCCTCACCTCCATCACCAGGCATCAACTCATTCAAGCCAGGGAATCCACTCTGTCACTCTGCAGCCAGATGGGCATTACAATACACTCAGAAAAATCTGCCTTGTCGCCATCACAGCATATCGTCTTTATCGGAGCAGAACTGGACACCACCACCACCACACTAAGACCTCCAGTAGAAAGAGTCTTACTACTCTGTCAGCAGGTCCACATTCTGATATCCAAAAACAAGGCTCCAGCATCAGAAGTTCTAAAATTGTTATGTATGATGGCAGCAGCAATTCTGGCCATGACGCTGGGTTGTATGCACATGCAGATACTGCAGTGGCTGTTGTTCACTCAGTGGTCTTACCAAGAGCTCCCCATGTCTCACCTGATAATGATCACAAACTCCTGCAAAAATGATCTTCAGTGGTGGTGGACCTCATTTCATGTCACGATAGGACGTCCCTTTGTTTTACCCCCACCAGCGGCCACAGTGATTATGGATGCTTCCCTGATAGCGTGCGGGGGCATCTTCAGGGAAGAACAGCCCAAGGCACATGGACTGATCAAGAGACACATCTGCATATCAATGTGTTAGAGATGAGAGCAGTACTTTTGGCATTGCAGTACTTCCATGGCTCTCTTCCTCTGGGTACGGTTGCGATTCAGACAGACATGTTAGTGGTCTGGTACTTGAACAAACAAGGAGGAACTAGGTCATACCCCCTTTGTCTCTAGGCCCTAAGAGTATAGCAGTGGGCTGTATCCACCCAGCGCTTTCTGTTAGCATCGCACATCTCGGGGAAAGCCAACGTGATAGCAGACAAGTTGAGCAGAACAATTTTTTTGCTCCACGAGTGGTCCCTCAAAAAAGAAATAGCGGACAGGATATTCCACAGGTGAGGCCTGCCTTGCTGCGACCTTTTTGCCAGTCACATGAACACAAAATGCAGACGCTACTTTGCCCTGATCCCCCTCTGGAAGAAGCCCCAAGGGCTAGTTCACGATTGGCCTCTGGGTCTCCTCTGTGCTTTTCCACCAATCCCGTTGATACCCAAGGTTCTACAGAAAGCAAAATCTCTGGGAAGGACTATCATTCTAATAGCCCCTCATTGGCCTCATCAGATTTGGTTCCCCTTCCTTCAACTTCATCTTTTAGAGGACCCTTGAATTCTGGACCCAGTTCCGGACCTTCTGACACACTCGTCAGGGGAACTTCATCCCCTCTCTGCAGTCCCTGAAGCTGACAGCTTGGCTGCTCCAATTCCCATCATAGCCAGGTTCCATAACCTTTCCAGTGAGACCAAGCAAATTCTCTTATCCTCTCATAAATCCTCTACAAGGAATCTATACCTTAGCAAATGGAAAAAATGTTTTATATGGACCTCTAAATATAATATTGATCCTTACCAAGCCCCTATGGCCTCTATACCAGAGTTCTTGTCCATGATCTTCAATAAAGGAGCTGCAGCAGCCACAGTCCATGTTCAACTTGCTGCCATTTCTAACTTTCATCTTGGATTGGAAGGATTGAATATTATGTCACACAAATTATCCAAAGCCTTTCTCAAAGGGCCCTTTCATCTCAGACCACCTGTGAAATCTCCCTATTCCCCATGGAATCTAAATTTTATGCTTTCCCGCATCATTCTTCCTCCATTTGAACCAGCTTCCTCATGTGACCTCAAATTTTTGTCATGGAAGACTTTCATTTTAGTGGCTTTTACTTCTGCCCAGGGAGTGTCAGAGCTTCAGACCTTGTCCATTAAACCTCCTTACTTGATTTTCCATGCTGGCAGAGTCTCACTTAGAACAAACCCCTCTTTTTTGCCCAAGGTTTGCACTGAAACTAATCTTAACCAAATTATTGATTTGCCAGTTTTCTTTCCCAATCATTCCAACAATCTAGAATACATGCTGCACAGACTTGATGTTCACAGACAGTTCAGATTTTACTTAGATAGAACAAAAGATTTTAGGAAATCGGAACAGCTTTTTGTTTCCTTTTCAGATGTTAGGAAAGGTATGCCAGTGGCTAAAACAATTCTGTCTAAATGGTTATCTGATTGTATCACATTTGCTTATTCAGCTGCCAATATGCCTTTGCTACATAAAATTAAAGCTCACTCAACCTGAGCAGTTTCTACAGCCTCTGCTTTTTCAGCTAGACTTCGTATTGATAACATTTGTGCAGCAGCCACTTGGTCAAAACCTCATACCTTTGTCACTCATTACAAAGTTGACAGGGCTTCCTTTGGATCCACTGTCCTGAAAAATATACTCCCTTGAGCCACCCGAGATAGATGGTGCTTCGGACAGTACCCATCAGTAAGAATTAACGGCAGGATGGAACAACTTCACATAAAGAAGTTATGTACTTACCATAACGTTCCATGTGTGATTTTTGAGCCCTCGGATCTGTCCTTGCTCCTACTAGACCTATTTGATGTTTCCTGATAGTAATGCTGTTTATGGCTACCTACCTTATTACATAAGGTAAACCTATACAAAGATTCACTACTAGTAACTGTATAGAGCAGTAATGGCAAACCTTTTGGGCTCGGCGTGTCAAAAATTCAGAAGATGCATAACTTGACTCTGCTGGTGTGCCACCCCCCCCCAAACAGAAATAAATTAAAAGAATAAATTAATTAAATACAAATGAAACAGCATAGCTCTCAGTATATCAGAGATGAATCTCAACAGATTCAGGGACAAATCTAGAAATGAGAGACATGGACAGTTAAACTACCAATGCTATTAATTTCAGAGACTGACAGAAAAAAATGAATGTGAATTAATATAAATTTTCTAAAGTAAAATAAGTCTATAAATCTAATTGTCATTCAGTGTAAAAAGTTGGCAGTTTTAGGAGGGAGTAAGGACAGTTGTAAAAGAGCATACACTTAAAAATGCAGACTGCTTGCCATTTGCAGAAGTGTAACCATGAAGAGAAAACAATGTCAGCACTTCCCTTTGCAGAGACTGTCGAGACAGTAGACCAAAATAGTCTTTGAGGTTAATAACTTCCTTACATCTGCAGCAGTGTTGTTGAACTGGCTCCTGGCACAAAGTAATTCAATGCATTTCACATGAGCAATAAATGCAAAAGCAGTTTGTTTGGTAATTTGGGTGTTGGTGAACGCTGGTGTGTCATCCAAAACGTCATGGAGTGTCACCTTTGACACGCATGTCATAGGTTTGCCATCACTGGTATAGGGTCTTGTTGTATAAAAATGTTCTATTGTAAAACATTAGAAAATGCTTTCTGTATGGGCCTCTGTTCTGATTTGTAAGGATCAAGGCTATTACTTTTAATGCTCAGAGATTGAAAGGCATGCTTACTCAAACTACTGGATTTTTTTGAAAAGGTCACCAAAGTAATGGATGAAGGCAGATCCGGTGCAAACTGTATACCTTGACTTGGCCAAAGCTTTTAATGCAATTCCCCACTCAGGCAAAGTAGCAAAGCTAAATTGAGAATAAATCCGTTACCCACTGGAGTGCCTCCTGGCTCACAGATAGGACATAGATGATCAAAATGGGGGAAGTTAACCTCCACTGAGAGACCAGTCACCAGTGGAGTCCCCAGGTTTCTGTGCCTGGACGTCTCCTGTCTGGCATCTACTTTTCTGAAGTTAAAGCCAATACTAAAGGGCTCTGGCTAGGTTTGTAGATGACTGCAAGCTGGGAGCATTCATCAAATTCCCAAATGACTTGACCATCCTGCAGGGACTGCAGTGAGTAACTGGTGCCAAAATCATGGACTGAAACTAAATGCTAGAATGCATTATTGTATTCTTTGGAAGTCATCCACTCCAAGGAACTACCACATTGACAATGTGCCCCTAAGAGATGACCCAGTGGTTCGGGCTTTTGGAACTCATGTTGACAGTGACCTAACTTTTGACAAACATGTCTATTGTTGTAAGAGAGTGTTTCTATATTGCACAGCTTGTAAACAAAGGGATTCTGTCTAGATCTATGGATGTCATTGTTCCCCTTTACTCTGCTCACATCAAGTCAAGTCATTGAACATAATACATCCTTTGGCATGTATCTGTCAAGACACATGCAACAAGTCTAATCCCCACAGAGATATGTTACTAAAAGGATACAAGAGCTAAACAATAAATCCTACATAGATTAATTGAAAGCTCTTCCACTATACTGTGTATCCTGCAGATTGCCAAGAGGTGACCTGTGCCTGGCATACAAGGCATCCTCTGACCAATTACTGATGTACTGCACATCAGGAAGTCAAACTGCATCAGAAATATTCTGTCAAGGAATCTAAACCTGTTCTGCAACATCAGCAGAACTTGTAGGGACAGGTATATGTCATAGAGGATACTGCTGCTGTGGAACAGACTCCCTCTCCCCATAAAACAAAGTTCTTCCCTGTCACTGTTCAAGCGCAACTTAGATCTACGGATGGGAAACAGAAAATTTACCCCAGGACTGTCGACTGTACTACTGATGGACAGAGGTAGCTCCTAAATGCTTTATCTCATGCATGGGTCCCCTCAAATTATATATGGTGTGATCCCAGTTATTCTTATTAGGAGTATTACATAATTATTCAGCGTGGAATGGTTAAGGTCAATCCATAACCAAATGGGATGGGTTATTTCAAGAACCAAAAGAGAAATTTGTTAGGCTTAAAATGGCCTGCAAGGGCAGCTAGCCTAATACTTAAATGTGAGTATGTGTATAACACTTCTCAGCATTCATTTCAGCATCTTTGCTTATTAAGCCATTCATGTTGCACAGAAAACAGCCCTCTATATTTTGTGCTTTAGAAAGAGAAGTTAGTGGTTACTTTTGCAAGACTAGAGAGGTTATCAGTTCTTCAAGATTTCATATAATCTTATAATATCTAGTCTATCCATTCTGTTTTGTATATTTCAATGCAAAGTCTGACTTGTGCCTCTATAAATGCTGCAAATGTAACTATTTTAAATAAGATGCTGCTTCCTTCACACATTGTTTCATAACTGTAAACCCTTTCTCAGTGTTTCCTTCTAAGAATTAAGCAAGAAGATGTAGTGTATGTAATATGCTACTGTTACTGCATGACTGCTTACTCAAGGGTAATGTTTCAGCATTTTAAATTTTTTTCTTGAGCAACAAGTCAGAGCTTAAGTTATTCTGATTATGTAATTCAGCATTTTACTTTCTGTTGCCCAAAGAAGTGCTGCATATCATTCAGAATAATGTGTAACATCCCTATAAAAATAAAGCAGTAACATTCTTCTTGCTCAGAGGAGGGGAGCTCCCTACATTCACTTAAAAGCTTGCTCTTGCATCTTACTACGCATAGCAAATAATACACAAAATACATACACAGCTCGTTTGACTTAATTACCCTTAGAACTCCTCATTGTGTTAAATGTATACAACATGTAAATGGCACAAAGGTGTATTTTTCTATCTTCATGTGCTGAACATCCTCATATGTTCAGCTGTGTACTTTCCTTAGTCTTGGAAGTTGCTGCTCAACAGTAACAGTTTAGATGAGTGTGCCTGTCTTGTGTGTAATGCCGTAACATCTATGTAGCAGAGGAGCAAGCAGGGCTTCTCTGGAAGTGAAGACTCATTCAGCTGATTAATAGAAAAATCAGTAGAAGTACAAAACAAAGGCAGACATTTTAGCTCATGTCACACACAGAACAACAACATATAGTGTTAAGTTTTCATTTAAGTTTTTCTTTTGTGTTTCTTCTGAAATAGTTTTGAAACTGTTAGTTTTGAGTATTATAAAACTGAAACAACACTGTGAATGTGTTTTATCAATTTATTGCTTTTAAGTAACCTCATTTGGGGGGGGGGGTAAAGACTCTGGGTTAGGGTTACCACCTGTCCCGCTTTGCGAGGGACAGTCCCTCTTTGGGCAGTTGTGTCTTGCAAAAAAACTAAAAAATGGTAAATGTCCTGAGATTTTAGGACAAAAATATTTCCTAAGTTTTCTTTAGTAGTTGCATAAAACAGTTATTTTATGTCAGAAACACCTAAATGTTATATGAAATAGCATAAGCAACTCAAATGCTAAGAGAATAAGCTTTTATTTTGGCAAGAAAGTGAAGTTATGTCGTTTGCACTGGCCGTGGGTATGTTTTATCCTGCAAAATCTCACATTTCTACAAAAAATTTCCCAGTTTGGGCATTTGAAAAGGTGGCAACCCTACTCTGGGTATTTAGTTGGAACTACATTAGTATCTTTAGTAGTCATCACTTTCTGCTGTCACTGTTGTAGTTTTTGTCATATTACCTTTAGTAGCCCTGAAGAACAGAATTTAGTGTTATTTATCACTGGTCAGGTAAGCTTGCTGTATAAACAGAAATGGGACAAGAATATAGTTGTGATCATTAGAGGTAGTGCACCTTAAAGGTTTCAGACTGTTTGAACAGTTTTTATTAATATGTTTGCTATATGGTCTGACTTGTTAAACAGGTAAGTTTTTTGTAATTCTTATTCTTTGATATTTTATAAAGCTAAATCCAGACTAGTTTGGATTTCTACAAGACAGTTGGGATTTGTAGGTGAATGTCCCCCTTGTTGTTTAGAATTACCAGCAGTTGCAGAGGGATTTTATGGAGGATGATCACGAGCGGTTAGTGTCAGTGACTGGTTTGTCTGTCCAGCTCTTCACTGTTCCTACACTGGTAAGTATTAAATTGCTTAGCTCTTACTTACTGATATTTGCCATTCCTTGCCTTTTTTGCTTCTATTAGAACTATGAACGATTGCAGAATGACTTTGTGAATGATGACCACGACAGAGAGTTTTCAGTTACTGATCTTTCGTTGCAAATGTTTACAGTGCCATCTTTGGTAAGTATTAGTGTTTATAAAATAAAGTGAAGAAATGCTTGGATTTTTTTTATTGCGTTGGTGTAGTAATTCATAGTTACCAATGCACTTCATAAAATAACCGTTTGCACTTCTGTATGTCGTAGGCTGTGATTTTTAAGAGGCAGTGTAGTTAGTTACCTAAGGGGTAGGCTGATTGAATATTCCCACCCATCAGAGTGAACTTCATGCATTTCCATCTCATCTCACACTGACAAATTGATAGTTGCTCCTTACCTTTGAAATGGACACTGCTTTTTTGTAGTGTATAGTTGTATTTACTAATTTTTAATATGCTGAAGAGTAGCTTGGTAGAAGTATAATCTGTACTATGTTCATTAGAACTTTAATCTTAATTGTTACTTAATTTCAGCTTGTGCTGTGCATTAATTTAACTCCTTCACACCTGACATTTTTCATTCAATGAGATTTCAGATTCCCGAGGACTTAACAGGCTGGATGGCAGTTGCCTGGCTATAAGTCAAAGTTACATTTAAACTGAGAACATCTTTTGAATTGCATCTGATTTTTACCTTACATGTTTAAGTGAAATTATTTTCTCACATTTAAGCTGATGTTGAATAATCAAGACTTAAATACCTTGATTATGGTACATTGTCAAAATAGTGCTGTGCTTGCTTTTCAAGTGCTTTAGAGTAGATTGAAGCAAGGCAGCCCACTATCACTGCAGGCATGAAGTGGAGCACAGCATGATTGGCATGCTTGGTGTGAATGAATTCATGTTCATTGTGCATTACTGTTTAATGCGTGTTTAGCAAAAAAGTTATTTGCACGTATATGATGTTCTCTTTTGTGCTCTGTTTGAGACCTTATTGTACTACTACTACTACTGTGACATCACATTTGCCTCCCCAGCAACAGACTGTAATATTACAGTCGATGTCCTTCCTTAGCTCACTGTTGCATTATTGCTAACAGTTGGAATATTCTGCTATGGATAGCCATACTTATGGCTAGCATACTAAAATGTAGGTGCCTTCCTCTTGCACAGTACGTCCAACATATATGACCTAAGCCAAGACTGCTAGGAGGTACATAAGGGACATATGAGCATGCATTACCTCAGAAACTTCTTGCCGACAACCCAAACACTGTGCTCTCACTTCAGCTTTGGTCTGCAGCTGTATGATCCATGTAGTTTCCCTAGTTTTTTGCAGGTAAGTATCTCCATTGGGGGACCCTTGCTTTTTCTTCTCTTTTTGCCTAAAATGTTATTTTCATGTCAATAAAGAGTGGACATGGAGTTTTGTGAGGCAAATTTCTTACAGGGGCAATTGCTCAGTGTCTGTTTTGCCTTGTAGCTGACCATAATTATAAGTATTATTTTATTTGTGAGTCCTTCATTCTAAAGACCCTTTGTAGAAAATTGCCTCTCAAAATGTATCTAGTGAATCTGATTCCAGTATGTCACTCAGAGTAAAATGGACTCCAAGACTCTCACTCAGATGTCCCTCCTTTGCCAAAAGAAAGCTGAAAAAATCCAAGCCTGAAGCTTTGGTCATCTGGTTTGGCCATTATGTCTTCACTGTGTATTTTTGAGTCTACAGATTGCTAGAGTTCTTTGGCTGCTCCCTCAGTGTCGTATCCAGAGGCTGATATGACACAACCCTTTTGCACATCCTTACTAGATATATGCTTCTGGAGAGAAGGGAAAACTTCGGCTTATTTTGGAGGGATTCAAGGACGTACCTCAGATTCTTGTCAGGGAAGATGCACCTTGCCATTTGATAGAGGTATGCCAGAGGTCAGAGCCACTGCTATACGTGCAAGCAGACATCTCTGCTAAAAAGAAACAGAAAATCAAGCTTACCTGTTTATTTTATCATATGTCTAAGGACCCTCAAAATGGATGCTATCGTTTTTCAAAGCCGTTGTGTCTTTTAAGTTCGCCTCGGTTTTTTGCTGCTGCTTCTACCTCATCTTCCTGTAAGAGACATAGATTCCTTTTCATAGGATGAAAAATCTGAATCTGATGTGGACACTGGCTTATTCCTCACACATTCACTCAGCTGTGGGGGTAATGCATGTGAAGAGGAAAGACACCTTGCCTCCTGAAAAACTTTCCTTTGAAGAATGCTGTTCATAAAATTATGCATCATTTTCATTGGGAAGGTAAGAAGGTTTCAGACATGCTGATGAGATATTTTGAACCCTTGGAAGTTCTAAACCCTCTGCTATTCCCCCTGATGATGTTCGTGTTTCACTGTTGCCATCAACACACTTGGGTTATCCTGCCAGGGGTAGCCCTCAGTCGGCCCAAATACCAGAGGCTTAGTATTTCTGCATCAGTCGCTGTCACTCCAGGACTGACATCAGGCAGCCGATGCCATTACATCAGTCTTTCTTGCCGAGGAGTCCAAAGCGGAAGCAGTTCACACGAGTGCCATTCGGCTGCTACCTGAGTTTTCATTTCCGAATTGAAATTGAAGTCTTCTAAAGCTAAGTACCCCGTTGGGGATCCTTTTTTCTTGCTCTATCCAATGTCGGGAAAAGTTAACAATTGTCTTGCCTGTGGAAAGCGAATACCACACTGAGACTTCCATTCTTACTGCATCACCTGTTTAGGCCCAGACCATGACGTCCCTCGCTGTCTCTTTTGTGCTTCGTTCAATGCCAGAACTATATATCGTCGGGCCCTTATTGTAGCAACATTTTTTCGCTCTGTCCTCGTATTCCGATATGTCTTTGGTAAGCCATCCGACTATCGATCTTCCGAAAAAAACGTAAGGATAAAGACAGAGACAGACTGCGCAGGTTCAAAACTGCCGACAATGCTTTCGTTAAGCTAGTCGTCAGTTCTCCGGTCCTCAGTGAGGCATTTTTGCAGCCCCTGATGTCCGCTTCTGTGGATTCGCAGGCCGCTACCGAGACCTGTTCAGAGTCTGGTATGCCGAGAGACTCTTCGACTAAGGATCCTGCAGATGTCTCTACCTTGGATGGGTCCAGAGCTGCTGAGCAGGCACCGGCTTCCAAGGAAGTTCTTCGCCCTACCGATACTTGTCACAAACTGACGACTACTTTCAGTTCTTTCTAAAACTACCGAGTTTCTAAGACCCAGGGTACAAATTATGCCTAAAAAAAACGACCCAAGCTCAGGCACCTGCTTCCATGTCTCAATCTCAAATGCTTAAAATGGTGGAAGACCTTATTATGCTTACTAGGGGAAGCCAGGCTACCCCTTCCAAAAGAAAGAGACTTGTCCCCAGTAGTTTTATCTGAACAGGAGTTCGATGACTGAGGTTTCTGAATATGAAGACAGGCAACCTCTCTCTGCTTATGAGGATTCTGATGCAGAGGAATACTTTCCTTCTACCTCTCCTCCTGAGGATTTTTCATTTGGTGAAACCTTACATACTTTAAGGGAGCATTTCTAATGGGAATATCAGGACTACCCTCAGTCAAAAAACAGACTCAGGGAATTCTTAGATTTACCACAACACAGACCTTTAGCCAATCCTCCTGTCCTGGATGTTGTGGATGATGTGTTTCCAGTTTGACTCCTGACACCCTTCCTCCTGCTCCCAGGAAACCTGACAGGTACTACAGAGTCCCTGACTCTCATAAATTCCTTTTCAAAAATCCTACTGCTGACCCAAAGATCGTCTCCCAAGGACCTAAAGGAATTAAAGCAGCCTCAGCTAAGAATCACACTCCCTCAGACAGGGATACCGAACTTTAGACAGATGGGGTAAAGAAAATATACACCTCTGCAGCTCTTGCTATTAGAGCACTAAATTGTCAGTTCCACTTGCTGAAATTATCAGCAACATACCATGGAACTCCTCAAACAAAAAATATATTCTTTCCTGCTTGTGCAGAAAATAAAGAATTACAAGAGCTTATGCATTCTGCAAGCCAAGTTACTAAACACACCTTGCAATGTGGCTTTGACGGCCTAGAAGCATCTTGCAGGGCAGCAGTCACTGGTTCTGTCATTGGAAGACATGCTTGGCTTAAGGAGCAGAGCTTGCCAGACCATGTCAAATCAAAATTATCGGACGCACCATTGAACAAAGACAATTTGTTTGGCACCAAGGCAGAAGAGGTCTTAAAAAAAGATGGAAGAAAAAGCTAAATCTATGCAGACAGTCTTTTTACAGGTCCAGCCTCTGAGGTTCAGTAGGCATTGCCACTCCAAGCACTGGTCCTTTCTAGCCCCCTCCAGGCCAGCTCAGCCCAGACCCCCCCAGACAGCAGTCAAAGGGAATGCAGAGATCTAAGCAATGAAGTTCCTCCTCTTCAAAAACAAGGAGTGCTAAGCCACCCCCTTATGCTAAGAACTCAATGACTTTACACCTCCTCCCCTTACCTCTGCCCACCTGCTTGTGCCCCTAGGAGGAAAACTCTCCTTCCGTGCAAACAACTGGGCCTCTATTACCAACGATCGATGGGTCCTCAACATAGTGTCCCAGGGATACAAATTTTATTTCCACACTCTGCCAACCCCAAAAGGGTTCCCAGATCTTTCCTCAAACCAGTGGCGAGAGGCCAGGAGCTATGCATTTTCAGTTCTCTGCGCTTCCCTTTGGCTTATCCACTGCTCCCAGAGTTTTCACAAAATGCCTGGCTCCAGCCATTGCATTTTGCAGACAAATATTCAAATTTACCCCTTCTTAGACGATTGGCTGATTTAGGCAGACAGTCAGGAAAAGCTGTTATAGCACCTGACCTTTGTAAAGGACCTACTGACCTCCCTGGAGTATACTATCAATGAAAAGAAATTAAAATTAGTCCCCATTCAAAAAAGTTTATTCCTGGGAGCAAGCCTGAACACAGCATCCCAGATGGCATTCCTTACTCCAGAAAAGCAAGCCTACCTGACAGGCTACTTCTCTCAGCTAGCCACCAGAACCCAGTTATCTGCAAGGAAAATCCTGCAAGCTTTAGGGTTCATGGCCTCCTGCATTCTACTCATTCCATATGCCAGACTGCATATGAGGAAACTACAATGGTACCTAAAAAACCTTTGGTGTCGACACTGTCAAGACCTGGAAATTGTCATACTTCTGATACCCTGTCTAAGGAAAGATTTTCTTTGGTGGGCAGGAGCATGGAACCACAACAAGGGATTTCCCTTCGCACAACCCTTCACCGCCCAGACCCTCACCACAGACACATCAGACTATGCCTGGGGTGCACACCTGGATGGCAGATGCATTCAGGGCCATTGGAGCCCAAATCAAATACATCTGCACATCAACCAAAAAGTGATGCTAGCTGTTAAGCATGCCCTGACAGCTTTCAGACCCCTACTGTCCCCATGGTTTCTAGTGATCAAAACAGACAACACCACAGTGATGTGGTACATCAACAGGCAGGGGGGGGGGGGGACTTGCTCTTATCCTCTCTGCAGGCTCAGCATGAACCTTTGGCACATGGCCTCAGCCATGCAAATACACCTGCTAGCACAATTCCTGCCAGGCTCCTTAAACTTTCTGGCAGACAGCTTAAGCAAAAACCTGCTAGACCCACCCGAGTGGCAGCTAGACCACAAAACCTTCAGCCTTTTAACCCAGAAATGGGGCACCCCGAAGGTGGACCTCTTTGCCTTCCACTCCAATCAGCAGCTCAGCAAATTCTGCACCAGGGAACCTCACAGCAAGGCCTGGAAAGTTGGATGCTCTATCCTTCCAATGGGTAAACCTCTTGATCTATGCATTTCCCCCTTTACCACTCATTTCAAGGGTAGTGCTCAAAATAAGGGAGGAAAAACCAAGGGCAATCTTGATTGCCCCAGACTGGCCATGCCAGCACTGGTACCCACTGCTGCGCAGCCTGTCACCCCCACCACCATGGCACCTACCTCAGATCCCAACACTCCTGACCCAGAAGAATGAAGAATTTATACACCCACAGTTGCAGACCCTGAACCTGGCAGCCTGGCTTATTCTCTGACATTTCCTCAAGCTGTCAGCCTAAGCAAACAAGTCCTAGATGTTATATGTGAGGCCAGATGCACCAGCACTAGAAAATCTTATGCTGACAAGTGGAAAAGGTTTTGCATCTGGATCCAGGCTAAGGGAGCTGAAACAGCGCAGCCCTCTCTACCTCTCATCCTGGATTACCTAGCAGACCTACTACACAGGGACCTATCCTTCTCTTCTATTAAAATTCATGCCTCTGCCACCTCTGCTCATTACAGCACAGAGCCACCACTCTTCTCACACCCTCTCATTAAACAATTCCTAAGAGGGGCTAACAACTTAAGGCCACGCAGAAGAGCTCCTACCTCAGCTTGGGACTTTAATTTTGTGTTGGGAAAGCTCACTCCCACCCTTTGAGCTTGCAGTTTCAGCGGAGTTAAAATTCCTTCCTCTGAAAACTGCCTTGCTTCTTGCTTCTGGCCATCACTTCAGCTAGAAGAGTTTCATAACTACAAGTACTAATGGCTGTAGAGCCCTTAATCATTTTCCATGCTGACAGTGTCTCCCTCAGGACTAACCCATCCTTCATGTCTAAAGTAGGGTCCAGTGTGGCTCTCAACCAATCCATTCATTTGCCCACCTTTTTTCCTAACCCACAAAACAAGGGGGAAAGGATTCTGCACTCTCTAGATGTGCACATCTCAGATTTTATATGGATAGGACTAAATCTTTCAGAAAACCTGACAAATTGTTAGTCAGCTTTGCAGCAGGGTCAGAGGGCAAGCCCATATCCAAACAAACAATCTCCAAATGGATATCACACTGCATCCATTTCTGCTACAAACAGCATGGGAAACTGCCCTCAAAGGGGGTCCAGATGCATTCCGCCAGGGCAACCTCCACCTCTCCAGCTTTACTCAGAGGGGTACCCACCAGGGACATCCTGGAGGCTGCAGCATGGACTTCTGTTCATACCTTCACCAAGCATTACCACCTGTCTATCTTCTCCAAATCCTGGGCAGGCTTTGCCACTGCAGTCTTGCAGGGCATCCTAGCCAGCCCCCAGTCTTCTTGACTGCCTCCACTCTTCTTCAGCTTTGGGAATCAACCCAAGTGTGATGACTGCAACAGTGAAACACGAAGAACGTAGTACAGTTGTATACACTTACCATAAATGTAGATGTTTGACTGTATTCACTGTTGCAGTCCTGGTTTCCCAGCCTCTATCCCCCTTCTCTCTCCCTCCCCCTCTCTCTTTTCCTCTCTCCTTACAGGGAAATGTTTGGTATTTACTTTCTACTGATGGTGTTCTTCCACTATAACCTAGCTTCCTATTTGGGGGCTCCTGACAGTTGGGTTAAGAAAAACTGATGTAATGGCATCGGCTGCCTGATTTTATACCTCTGATGACCTGACCTCAGTCCTGGAGCGACAGCAACTGACGCAGAAATACTAAGCCTCTGGTATTCGGGCCGACTGAGGGCTACCCCTGGCAGGATAACCCAAGTGTGATGACTGCAACAGTGAATGCACTCAAACATCTACATTTATGGTAAGTGTATGCAACTGTACTTTCTATAGGCTTTATTAGATGCATTTTCTACTGCCAGCCTCGTTCCTGCATCCCAAAAACCTGACAGTTTATAAGGTTCTAGACTGTTTTATATAGGAATGCATCCTCTGATTTTCCTATAATTTCTCTTTCCACCTTGATAAGCTTCCCTCTCCCAATATTTTAACAGATCGCATAACTTTGGATAGATTTGGCAGAGAAGTATATACTTTTTCATGATATCTTATGCCATAAATTATTAAAATCCCGTAACTGTTTATATTTTATTTAATTTGAGGAACTTAAACAAGATCCTAGCAAATTTATTAGAGCCAGAAAATAAGTCATTTGCCTTGTCACTGCTTAACTGCATATATGAAGTAGCTAGAGTCTGCTAAGTTCAGTTATGATGTAGCTGCTGCTGTGGTTCTATACCTTTTTTTTCTTGGTTACTAGGTTAAGACCTCAATCCGTACTTGAGGATGTCAATGTTAATCTTCTAACCCCCCCCCCCCCCCCCCGATAAGGAACACACATTCTGCAAGAGTCAGTAAGAGTTTGTCTATTTCTGTCTGGGAATCCCTAACATTAGACAAGAGTCCTTTCCATCACCAAAAAAGGTTCCAAAATGTCTTTAAATGCTTATCTCCATTCAGGTTTTCCTCAGCCTTCTCAGAACTTGATTCCTCTCCTCTTCCACCTCCTTCAGGACATCTGTTATGAGGGAGCAGTAGAGTTATTTTCTTTTCGGTAGGAAAGATGATTTTATTCCAGAATGTTTCTAGTTCCCAGAAAAGAAGGCAATTGGTGATCCATTGTCGACATGTCCTTTCTTAACAACTGTATCATAATTCAGAGTTTTAAAAACAGTGACTCATCAGTCTTTATTCCCATTGAGACTTCCTCAAGTTTATTTTAAGGCATTCCAATCCCCCGTGACTGGATTGTCTCATTTGTGCTTCTTCAAATGAAGTTCTGCTAAAAGACTTGAAATGGACCTCGTACACCATCTGGAGTTCACCTTAAACATTAAGAAGTCTCTGTTATCCCCATCTCAGGATATGTTTTTCCTTGGATGTAGACTCAGTACCCACATTGACAGCCTTCTTTCGTCTAAACATAGTCCAAGTTCTGTCAGAGTAACTCCACTCCATTTTTACTTTGGATTGTGACCACAGCAAGAAAGAATTTGTTAGCCCGGGGATACATGGCATCATCAATTCTTAGGATACCCTTTGCCAGACTTAACATGAGAGAGATTCAGTACTATCTAAAGTCAGTTTGGACTTGGCACTGCCATCCTTGGAACGTGCCAGTTCCTCTTTTTCCATTCATCGAGAAGAAAATATAGTACATCAACCACACAATCCAGAAGTGCCCTTTCTGGTTTCTCAGCCTTGCCAGGATCTATACACAAATGCATCTGACCTGGCATGGGGAGAATGCTCGAAAAACACACAGGTCTAGGTTGTTTGGTCAGCCAGAGATGGCAATGACCATATAAATATCAAGGAAATGAAAGTTCTAACACTTCAATCCTTGAACCACCTTTGAACACCAGGCCCTCCCAGAGTCAACACAGACAACACTGCAGTTATGTGGTATGTAAATCAGTGGGGGTGGGCACAAAGTCTTATTGCCTCTGCAGACTGGCCTTGGCAGCTTGGGACATTGCCTGAAGAAAGAGAATGTACCATATGGCAGTCTACACTCTCTTGCAGAGGAACAATAGTGACCATTTGAACAGATCCATGGCAGACTCTCGTGAATGGACATTTAAACAGAGAGGTCTTCCTGGACATTGCCCATCATCGAGGGACTCCCAAGCAGATCTTTTTTGCCTCTATCCAAAACAGACAGCAGAGGTTGTTCTGCTCAGTGGTGCCATGCCTAGAAGCTTGGAAGACAGATACCATGTCTTTTTCATGGAAAGAAAATTCCTTTATGCATCCCCCTTCTACTGATTTCCAAAGTTCTTCTCAGTCAAGGACAAGTCAACAATCTTGCTAGTCACTCACTTTCAGCCTAGACAGCATTAGTTCCTCCTCCTGCTACACCTAGCCAGGGGAAATCATTACAGGTTACCTCACTCAAAGGCTCAGTAATTCACTCAAAGCTCCATGCTCTAAATTTACCTGTATGCATGATATAATTTTAATTCTGTCCAGACACTAATTTCCAGAGGACATACTTGTTGTTTCTCTTTCGGCTTTTCCCGGTTAGGGGTCGCCAAAGCGGAACTCCAGTCCACTAATGATTGGCAGTTTTTTTTTGTCCTATATGTGGATAGAAATGTGAAAAATGCATAAATACAGTTGCAGGTATGTAAAACCTTTGGAACAACCTCATGTTGATCAGGACTGAACACAGGAATGGTTAAGGAAAGGTGAATTTAACCAAAAAGATGAAAAGTTAATATTGGCGACCCAAGATAGTGGACTTTGTACACATTGGTTTACAAAGTCCATTGAACATGTGGGAGAAACGGACAAATGTAGGTTTTGTAAAACAGAATTGGAAATAGTCCTATATCTTGTTGCTTGTTGTGATACACTGATGGCAGGAGGACTGCATACTGAAAGGCGTAATAATGTGGCAAGACTGTTGCATTAGGGATTGTGCAAACATTATAATATTGAAGTAGCTGAAAAACATTGGAAACATGAGCCAGAAAACATTATAAAAATTAAGTTTATATCACATGGGATCACCCTTTACCAACAGTTCAAAAATAGATCTAAGAAAAAAATATAGTAGTCCATGAAAAGAAGACAAAAGTAGCATTGATCATTGAAATTGCTACACCCAGTGCCTACAGTGTCTTACATACAGAGAGACACAAAGTCATAAAATACCAGGAATTGCAGGCAGAAACAAGGGCAGTGTGGAAGGAGGATATCCAGACAGTTCGAATAGTAGTAGGAGCAACAGGTCTTACAAAAAAAGTATTTGCAGTCGTAGTTAGATATGTTACTGATTCATGTAACTGTATATATTGCAGAAGGAGTAATTATTGGGCATATTGCAGGTGTTGTGAAGAGCACTTCTGGCTAACATCAAAGATCGAAACAGTACTAACTTCATGAACTTTAATCATACTTTGACTAAGGAATGGGGTTCATTCCCGTCATGGTATTAGAAACCCAAAAAAAGCGCGTAGAAATTAAAAGAGGCTAGGAAACTTGCTATGAGTAAATTTTGTATTTCCAAATGGAAAAGATTTTGTGTTTGGTGTCATAAGAAGAATCAGATCTACAACCTTTATCAAATGGGTATCCAAGCTTTCTTATTTATGTGCTGAATTATGGACTGGAATTTTCTATTAAAGCACATTTGTCAGTCATGTCTGCCTGCCTGCCATTAGATCCACCATTTAGCTCTCATTCTGAGGTCAGACATTTTTGAAAGGTGTCCTTGAACATTAGATCTGCAAGGAGATCTGTCCCCCTTTCATGGGATCTAAATTGTCGTACACAACCTCATTCTTCTTCCTTTTGAACTTGCTGCTTCCATGTCTCTCAAGTTTTGTAGTTGGTAGACTATTGCTGACCACAGCAAAGTGGATTTCCAAGCTGTAGGTATTATTTTCTCATCTTCCTTAAGGACAGGCTTAACCCTTAGAACTAATCTTTCCTTTATGCCTAGGGTGGTCAGTGAGGTCTCCTTGAATCAGTCCATTAATCTTCCTACCCCCCCCCCATCTCCTCAGAACCAAGGAGAAAGACACTTTTACTCTTTGGATGCTCGTAGGCTTGCTCCCCTCCCTTCAACCAAATCTCACCCGCCCCCACTACTGCTACATTTAAACCAGCACATGGGGACATTCATCCCAACCCTGGCCCACCCTCACCCAATAACCTCCACTCCCCCACCACAACCCACACAGTCAAGCTACTCATGTATACTCTCACTACTTCCCTCCTAGCATTTTTCACGTAAATATTAGAAGTATTAACAATGATTCCCAACCTACACGCCCTCCTAGCAACCCACTCCCCAGACATTGTGTCTTACAGAAACCTGGCTAAAACCCACTACTACTGACAGTGAGATATTACCTGCAGGATACAATATTCACTGGTTAGACCGTACTACTAGGGAAGGTGGTGGGATAGCAGTCCTTTATAAAAAAAACTCTTAAAAGTTAATAGACACCATTCTACATCCCCAATTCAATAATGCAGAACTCCTAATAACTAAACTACAGATTAACCAAAACAAACACCTGAATATTGTCTGTGCATATATTCCGCCAGGCAACAACCTAAATACCCTAGAGGATATCCTTAGCTGGTTATCCAGTACCTATCTGCAAGAAACCATAGTTCTTGGCAACTTTAACACAGACTGCACCCCCCCCCCTCACCCATATAAACTTATCTGGGTTTAAACAGACCATATCCTCTCCCAGTAGGATAAACCAACCAACAGGGAAAGTATCCTTGACTGGATCCTAGTCAATAACCAACCCCAACTGTACACAGCTGGTTCTCACCCTGATGAACTTAGCAGCCATTATCTAACTTTTATCATAAAACATAAGGCAGGAAACATTCACCAGTCCAAATATAAAACAGTTAGAACCAGGAAAAACGTTGACGCTGCTATGTTCCAAAATGAATTAAAAGCAGTTGACTGGTAAAAAAACTAAAAAAAATCTTACATTAGAGGAGGCAATAGATAACTTCAACACTAAATTCCTAAATATCCCTGATTCTCATGCTCCAGCTCGTACAATAAAAACTAGATCCAATACAGCACCATGGCTCACAAAAGGTACCAAAGGTAAAATCAAAACTAGAAACTAAGTTTGGGCCACCTGGAGAACAAGTAAAGCCCCAACTGACCATCTAAAATATTGTCAACTCAGGAATGATACTAAAAAATCTATTTTACTGGATAAAAAAGCTTCTACCAAAACCTCCAACAAAAACACCATAACAACCCTCAAAAGTTCTGGGGAGGCTTAAATCAACTACTTCACCCTGGTCATTCCACCATCCCAACCTCTGCTAACCGCACCCATAGTCCCCCTGAGACCATAGCTAGTGCCTTTAACAACTTTTTCACTGAAACTATCCAATCCTTAGCAAATCAACTAACCCCCTCAAACTTAAACTCTAACCCTAATCTACCCAGTAATCACCCCAAATTTAGTTTCCAACCAATATCCACTAGTTTTATCAAAACACTTCTAAAAAAAAACTAAAACCCACATACTGCTGCCGACCTTCTCCCTGCAGAGTATCTACAAATAGCTGCAGATGCCATTGCATATCCCATATCTATACTTATCAACAGAACCTTATCTGAAAATGCTATCCCCTCCCTCTGGAAAATATCTCATGTCATCCCACTCCATAAAAGTGGCAGCTCTACAGACATAACCAACTACAGACCCATTGCCATTCTTTCCCCAATAGCCAAAATAATAGAGAAATGTGTACACAAGCAACTAACGCAATACCTTACACAGAAAAACTTACTATCCACTTCCCAACATGGTTTCAGGCCATACTGCAGCACTACCTCAGCCCTCCTTCCCTTTACTGCTGCCATAAACCAAAACAGGAATGACAATAGGCTTACCTCTGCCCTCTTTCTTGACCTATCAAAGGCCTTTGACATGGTCAACCATGAACTTCTCATTCTTTCACTAAAATCTATTTCCCTCAACAAGCCCGCTATCCAATAGTTGCAGTCCTACCTGACTGGTAGACAACAGGCAGTACTATGGCAGGGCAAACTCTCCAGTCAGCTACCCCTCACACTTGGTGTCCCTCAAGGGTCCATACTAGGTCCAGTACTATTCTCTATTTTTATCAACAACCTTCACACTGCTATACCTAATGCTACCTGCATTCAGTAGGCAGATGATTCCACTCTAATCTGCTCAGCCACCTCCCCACCCGAACTGCAACCTTAACCCAAAATACATTCAACACTATCGAGAACTGGCTCACCAACTAACACCTAATACTGAACCCCAATATAACTAAACTCTTACTCTTCTCCCCCACTAGATGATCTACTACACTTATTCACTGTCACATCTAACAATGGTACCACTATTTCTCCAGATCATCACACCAAACTACTAGGGATCATCATAGATAATAATCTCAGATTTGACCTACATGTCAACAAAACCATACAGCAGACCATCAATAAGAAGCTCTGCTCACTGTATAGAAACAAGACATTTTTAACCCTACTGGCCAGGACTGCAATCACCTGATCACACGTACTCTCTACTCTTTTATATGCCTCGCCCTTACTCTCAAACCTCAACAAATCCGAACTAGGTAAGCTGTCCCATAGCTGCAGTCATATTGCCAGATATGCCACTGGCTCCACCTATAGAACCCACCACTGCCAGAACTTTAAACAACTAGAGTGTCTAGAACTGCCCCACTTAATTAATTTCAATCAACTCTTAATAGCTCACAAAATTCTGTACTACCCTGAGGATACCCCCACACTTCTCCGAAAACAGAAAAAAAAAAAAGAAAATACACACTTAAAAATATAATTAAGCCATATAGCAACCTGAGTTCCCTACGGTCAGCCGATAAACTACTGGTCCAAACCCACAAAGCTAATAACTCTGCTGGTGAATCCCTGTTTGTCAACTTCGTCGGCAAAACCTGGAATTTGTTGCCAAACTATTATAACCCTTCAATCCTCCAAAAGACTCTTCAAAAAAAAAAAAAACCTCAAACAATATCTCAAAGTGAATTGGCTATGCCCATGTACCAACCCTGATAAGTTATAAACTGATAGCATAATCCGAAATTATCATAACATATAAGTACGTCATCAAGTTCTGCTTCCAATCTGATGTTGCTTATTTCTAATTATGTTTGTCTATGAGAACTGTGAGTCCCTACTTGGGGACACTACAAAGCCATTGTATATAATCACCTTTTTATTATTGTTTCCTAACTTCTGTGTACATTCATCACCTTTTTATTATTGTTTCCTAACTTCTGTGTAATCTATGTAATTATGACTATGTGGAGCTTTTCTTCCTGGGCCTCTGCTGAAAATGGACATTTATCCAGTCGGACTATCCCGATAAACAAATGTAAAGTAATGTAAAGTAAAATAAATAAATAGGCAGCTTAGGTTTTACTTGGCAAAACAAAGCATCTTAGAAAATCTGATCAGCTGTTTGTTTCTTTTCAAAACAAGAAACTAGGCTTTGCAGTGTTTAAGCAATTTTTTACTGGATTTCTAAGGCTGTTTCTTTTTACTTTCCTAGAAAAACAGATTTCTAATCTGGTTAAAGCCCATTCCATGAGAGCAGTTACTTCCTTTGTGGGCCTTCTTCAAAGATCTGAATAATATAACCATCCTCAAAGCAGCTGTCTGATGTTCTGTTTACACTTTAACTGGTATTACAAGATAGATTCTTTCTCCAGAGCTGGAGCAAATTTTGCTAGGTCTATCCTTTAGGGAATTTTAGACCTTAGCTCTTCTCCTCTGGGTTACTTTGTGCCTGTATTGTGGGTGCGAACTCCGACAAAAAATTAAAATAAACTGTACGTTTATTTATTTATTTATTTATTTTAAGAAATGTTACGTAGATGTGAAAACTAGTGGTGTTTAGTTTATATAAAATCGTGGAACTGTTTAGACATCAGAATGAATTATGAGTGTGCACTTGATGTACCAGGTAATTTTTCACTGGAGAAACTTTTAGATTTGTGACCTTAGAAGGAAAAGAACCTTGTTTTAAAACATCAGGTACCCATGGTTAAACCTACATTTGCATGGAATTCAAGACTTGTTTTGACACAAGTTATGCATTTGTGACCTGATAAGGAGTTTTTCTGCAGTTTATGTTCAGTACATAGATAAGTTTCCTAAGTTATATGTGATTTAACTCCTGCAACAGTCAGGAGCTGATTCAGAGGTACTATACAAGGACAGCTGTGAAACTCTTAAAAGATTTTTTTTTGTTTCCAGTGGGACAGCACCAACAGCAGGCCCTATGAAACAGTTTGTCAGCTAGAGATCCTACAATGCTGAACAAATAGGTCCCTTAATGGGGAACTCTTTCCATTGTTTTGTTGTTTTATGAAAAAAACTGATGTTTTTTTTTTCAATTTGGCTAGGAAACTTATTGTGCTTGGACTGGCAGGGCATTCTAAGGAAGTGCTTATGTAAATACTTGGGTGAACTTTTTGTGAGGAAATGTAAAACATTTCATTTTCTCCTTTCTTTGTGTGTTTGGCTTATGATGGTGTGCTTGGGGGGAGCTACCAGTGGTGTACTTGCCTCAGAACTATTTGTTCTCAAGTTTTATTGACTTGTTCAGGCTGCACTTCACACTTTTGATGATCATAGGTAGGTACTAGGCTATTGGCCCTAGGGCATAATTAAGCCTAGCCAAAATGTTTCAGCTTGCGCCTCCCACGTGATTTAGTTACCTGCGCCTCTGTCGAGCAGAGCCACAGAAGTGATTCCCCGAGTGAATTTCCTGTTCCCCATCCACTCATCAAGATTCCTCTTGAAGAGCGCTAATGAGGAGCTGTTCATTGTTGAGGTCAGGTTAAGGTCCCTAGAGCATGTAGCTCGGGTAGATTGGGTTTTCCTTAGTGGAGCATTTCCAGCAATTCGGGGTTTGACATAGCCTTGTATGTCAGGCAGAGATCACCTATGAGTACCCGATATGCAACCGAGTACAGCTGAAGTTTTTTTTAGCCTGGTGGCATAAGGCATCTGTTTTAGGCCCGTTATCCTATTGGTGAGGTATTTTTGAGGCCTCTCCAGTTGTTGCAGGTGTCTAGTAAGGTACATTCCGAATGGGGCATTGTACTCAATAATTGGTGTAATGAGTGATGAGTAGAGGGGGACAATAACTTCCTTTTTTCTAGATGCAAGCCCCTTTGTGATAAGGTGGGCCATGTAGAAGGATTTTCTAACCACTTTAGAGATGTGGTTATCGAAGGAGAGGTTACTATCCACCTGGGTCCCTAGGTCTCTTACCACACTCTGTGTTAAGTGAGCTGCCACCTATGTGGTCATAGGTACTTGGTTTTTCCCGAAGCAGATGACAATGCACTTTTTGGCATTTAGCTTGAGGCCATGATTTTGGCACCATGTATCTGTTTCAGTGAGACCCTTTTGAAGGATATCTATGTCAGTAGAAGTCTCAGTTATGGCACCCAGTTTGCAGTCGTCTGCTAACTTTGTTAGCCATAGTCCCTCTGTGTTTGCTTGTACCTCGGAGAAGTAAATACCGAACAGGAGAGGTCCCAAGACTGAACCCTGGGGTACTCCACTTGTCACAGGTTTGGAGTCAGACCTAGCATTTCCTATTTTCACTGTATGGGTTCTGTCCGTGAGCCAGTTAGCAACCCATCTTGTAATGTAGGGGTTTATATTTAGGTTAGTGTGTTTGTCTATAATTCCTCAAGTGGGGAATGGTATCAAAGGCTTTTGCAAGGTCAAGGTATGCCGTGTGGACCACCTTTCCCTAATCGATTGCTTTGGTGACCATCTCAAAAAAGTCAACCAGGTTTAGAAAACATGACCTGCACTTTACGAAACCAGACTGAGTAGGGTCTACGTTTGTAGGTTTCCAATGTTGTTGAGTTCCATGATGATGCGGTCCATGGCCTTGCAGATGAGTCCCATCAGGCTGATGGGGTGATAGCTCCCGAGGTCGGTGGTGGCTCCTCCCTTGTGAAGCGGGACAGCCGTTGCTGTGCTCCACTCAGTGGGCACATAGCTTGAGATGAGGCTGTGGTTGAACATGGTATTTAGGTGAGGGATTAGTTCATTTTTCGAGTTCATGTAACACGTAGCCTGGGATGCTGCCTGAGTCCCATGGATGCTGTGTTTTTTGCTTTAGAAAGTGCTGTTTTCACCTGGGTGTCTGCGATTATGGGGGCAGGTAAAGTTTGAACTGAACCTATCTGCCAGTATATTGGCGATATCAGTTGGTTCTGTGAATTTTGAGCCGTTGTGCTGTAGCTCAGAACAGATCTGAGAGTTGCCGTTTAGGTTCTTGACATAGCTAAAAAATGCATTGTGGTTGTCTTTGGTGTCCATTGCGATTTTTCTTTCATAGCTCGCCTTTTAGGATTTTATAAGGGATTTTAGCTTTTTGCTAAGGTTGGTCAGGGTGCTCCTCCATTCCTTGGTTTTTTTACTCTTTTTTTTTTTTGTAATAATTTATTCCTTCTGTTATAGAGCTTGTTTATGGCCGGGGTCCACCAGACTGGTTTCCTTTTTTTGGAGGAATGAGTCTTGGTTTTGTTTGGGATAGCACGTTCCATGCACTCATGTAAGTACTTGTATAGTGCTTTTGTGTTGGCTACAGCAGATTCAACCAAATTGTCATTCTGCATGGGACCAAATTGTCATTCTGCTTGGGAGTAACGAAGTTTGCCAGCTCCGTCTTAAGTAGCATAAAGTTTGCTTTGGAGAAGTTTTTCACTGTGGTTTACTTGGGGGGGGGGGCTGGTATTTGGATGTCAAGGGTGATTAGTTTGTGGTCTGATCTCACCAACGAGGAATTTACCATGGGTATGGAGCACTTGTCCCCCATGTTGGTGATGACCAGATTTAGTATATTGTTGACCCTTGTGGTGGTGGTGTTAAGCTGGTCCAGGGCATTTGAGTTAATGTATTCTAGGAAGCGTTGAGCAAAGGTATTAGTGCTTGAGTAGTTTTCCCTGTTGATGTTTGAGTAATTGAAATCACCCAGTATTAGGGTGTTTGGTTGGACCCTCGCGTTTTCCAGTACCTCGAGGAACGAGGAGTGGGGGACTTGGGGCAGGGATGGTGATCTGTAGCAAGCTACAATCTGGATTGCAGTTTTGCCCATTGTCAGTTGCACTTGGATGATCTCTGAGGCATCATACTTTGCAACTAGTCTGGAGGTGTGGTTATCCTTGATGAATATGGATATGCCTCCTCCTTTGGTGTTTTGGTCCAGGTTTTGTGGCCGAAATGTGTGGTATGAGTTGTAGCCTGGAATCGCTGAGGTGCTCTCTTGAGCCTTGAACCAGGTCTCAGTTATTGCACAAATATCAATGTTCTCCATTTTGAGAAGAGCCTCGGGTAAGTGCATTTTGAGGTTTAAACTCCTGGCATTGAGCAGCATTACCCTCAGTTTTTTGTCACTGGTACTTATTACGGTGATGGGTTTGTCTTTTGAACCTTGCCTAAAAAAGGCACTATGGGGTTGGCAAGAGCCTTGGCCAGTGTCCTGAATCCCAGGGGTGACAGGTGCAAGCCATCTCTGGCGAAGCATCGTGGCTTGTCGAGCATGTCATCCCAGGCAGACAGATACTGGATCCCCTTTGAATGACACCAGAAGCTTAGCCAATTGTTGAAATTTATCATTTTTTCCTTGTACTGAGGTATCATTCTTGGTGAAGGTAAGATGCTACTCAGGGCTAAGGTCATACCCGCCTTAGTTACATGATCAGAGAGCTCTTCTATGTCTCGCTTCATGTAGTCCAGGGAGGTATGTCTCAGGTCATTCAAACCAACATGTACAATGACAGAGTCATATTTGTACTTGTTATGGAATGACCCGAGTGCCTGTGTGATGTGGCGGACTCTGGCGGCTGACAAGCAGCTGACAGTAACCTTCTCTTTGTCCAGCCTGGTGAGTGGGACATCACTGTGCCCGACTATGGAGTCTCCTATGAGAAGTGTGTTAGGTATGATGTTATACCTTATCGGCTGTGGTTGTGTGGCACACTGGTTTTGGAGGTTGTGTTGGTTGTGGTGTGTTTGTGGGTGGAGGTTGCTTGCGTGTCTGCTTTGGAGGTGTTTGTTCTTTCCACAGATTTTTATTTAGAGCCTCCGAGTATGTCTTTGTATATCTGAGTGGAATTTGCAGTTGCAGGTGTGGTTGGTCTTTGTGTGGTATTGCAGGTTGTTACCTTTTCCTCTTGGCTGTCTATTCCAGTCGTGGCTGGAGAGAGCTTTGCCTCAAGTTTGACTGTGTAAGTGCATCTCTCGCAGATTTTAGTGTAATGTGGTAGGAGGAGAGGGTTGCCTTTGTACATGAGGCAGCTGTGATATTGCCTCAGGATGCCCAGATTCATCAGGTGGACATGGGAATACACTGGGAACTGGCCTTTGGACATGCCTGAATGGGTTGAGGAACTTTTTCTTGTTAAGCTGGTGTGGGGGAGAGTAATTTGACTGTTCCTACAAACAAATGTTGGGGATCGAGTACTATAGTTTATTAGTGCTTCTGTCACTTTTTTAAGCAAGTGCGAGTCCGAAGGCGCTGATTTGTGTGCTATAATTGAAAGAACTGGCTAGTACTAAGAGAAAAACTGAAGAGCAGACTCTGTGGAGCCGGGGATAGTTTAACCCTAGCTAACCTGCGCTGCGCCATGCGCAAAACCACGCAAATGCATTTTTTTTTATGTCAGAAAGATAAAAGAGAGAGAAATTAGCCCAAAATGGCAAATAAAACTACAATTTCTGGACTGAAACCACTCCTCCAAGGACAGGTAGGCTGTTCAAAGCTCTCCGCTTTCACTGGTGAACAGAGTAACTTCCTTCTATCCAAGTAAGGTATGGGCAACACAGAAGCTTAAACACAGTTCAGGTACTAGCAAATATTTGAAAAATGGACTTTTCTAGCTTAGAAAGGCGGGAATAGGAAGTTTTAATTTTTTTCAAAAATAGAACAGATACAGCAGAAAAAAACACTTTTAAAGTACAGAAATAGCTGTCGCACAGGGGTGTCCAACCTTTTGGCTTGCTGGGGCTGCACTGAGTGAACAGAAATGGTCTTGGGGCCGCATATAAAATATATCATATAGTTAACTCTTTCATTGCTCCGGAAGACCACAGTCTACCTCCTGGCTGTACTGTAGGTGCATTTGAACAATGAATAAATGTAATACATGCCTAATATTTGCCTTAAAATTCTAATTCTCATTCTAATTCTCTAATCTAACAGTTAACTCTAACATCTTAGTTTATATATATATATATATATATATATATATATATATATATATATATTTTTTTTTTATACAGATAAACAGATAATCACTACAGCACTAGCATTTCTCACTGGGAAAACCATTCCAGCAGTCCAGCTACATAAAATGTCAACATCAGCAGTCTTACAATACTATAATCCACAAAAATAACCCAACAAATTTGCAATAAAGTAAATAATTCATATTACTGACTTAATAAAACTATTCTGAATAAGCTACAAGAGGGTGTCACCCAAACAAATAACTGGTGCCAGAAATATGGCCTCAAGTTAAATGCCAAAAAAATGCATCATCATCCCCTTTGAGGAGAGTGATGTCCCCACAAATTACCACATTAATAACAATGTTGTAAGCACGCAATAAGTCGTATGGTACTTGGGCACCCAAGTTGATAGAAACCTGACTTTTGACCACCACGTTGTCTCCGTTGTAAGGAAAGCTTTTTACATGGCCCACTTCATTAGTAAGGGTATCTCATCCAGGGACAAGGAGGTCATAACATCCCTGTAGTCTTCCTTTACAAGAGCCGTTATTGAGTACAATGCCCCGTTTGGCAGGTGCCTCAACAAAACACCCTGCCAAAAGAAAGACTACAACCATTTATGACAAAAAAGGTCAAAGGACTAAGTTCACTTAGTTAAACAAACAGACTAAAAAGCTTCTTGCTTTCCTCTGTCTCTCACTGGCCCCTATAAATTTCATCATTGGCTTGCTTTCCAGGCTAAGAAAGATCCTGCCTTAAGAGACTTCCTCTACCTCAGAAATACTGGTTATACTTAAAACGCTCACTACAAAGACCACAGCCTTCACTGCAACATAAACAAGCCACTTTTTATGTACAGGTTCTTGACACAAAAACCTTCAACTTCTGTAAAAAGCTCCTCTCATTATCAAACAATGTAGTTCAGCAGCATGATGGCTGGATGGATAGCCATAAATGTAGTCCTTTGGTAAGTAGCATAGCCTTCATCAAACCAGATGGAAAATCCACATACTAACCTTTCCCAGCTGGATGGCTAAGATCTAATATTGGTTACTCAAGTCTCGTTGCCCAAGAAGATGGGCATGTTTAACTAAGAATTCCATTTGCAAAATTATATTCAGTATACATATTAAATCTCTCTCTCTTACACACACACACACACACACACACACACACACACACACACACACACACACACACACGCCCCTACTTGTAAAGTAGGCAACCTCAGTAATCACATGACACCCACTTACTGAATGAAATTGTCGGGAAGTCAAAATATCTGAGAAAAAAATCATAACAGAGATGGATTCATCCATGTAATTTCCCACCACCAAAAGGACAATCAATAAATCAACAAACAACTGCTCAGCATAAAGTAAAGTAAATCAGTAGGAAAACCATAAACTATAATGCTACGTACTGGTGTAAACATATAATTTGTGTCAATCCCCAGGTTAATCCATACCAAAAGATTGTTTCAGAGCTTCAGCTATGTACAAATAGCTTTCTCCTAAAAATTTTGCTCATTGATATTTGCCTTGCTGTAATTATAACTGTAAAAAAAAAATGTTTTTAAGTTTATTCTGTACCTCAATGATTCTCACTGTTACGAGATGTATTCTCTGCCATATTGTATGAGTACTACATCCATAATTTGTTGTCTCTCTCTCTCATGTATTGTATTATATTGTTTTGTGTTATTTTTGGAGCTTTTCTCCCCGGGCCCCCGCTGAAAATGGACCTGTGTCCAGTCGGACTTTCCCGGTAAACAAATGTAAAATAAAAAATAAATAAATAAAAATAAACTTCCCTTCAATCTAAAGCCATTTCACATTCAGACATTTTAATTTGTGAAGAAGTTACTCACAGACTGACAGTTTACTGAGCTGTAATGCTGACCTTCGCTTTTGAAAAAAAAACAAATTCCCAGACTTTGTCAATAGCTCCAAGTGTAGAGAGGATTATTTATTTATTATATATTTATTTATTTTTGGAAAACATCTTTAAAACTGTTAAATTGATTACACACCCAGAAACACAGAAAAGTTATTGTGATTATGTAAACCACAGACTGCTGCAAGAAATCAGTCACATTAGCACTCTATGCTTATGTCCGAAAAGATGAATCATACCTGTCTATTCCAAAAGAAGTAAAGTAGCTTAATAAGAAGGTTATTTGCAAAGTTACATGGCAGTTTATATTGGAAATAATCAGAGATATTAAAAAGGCTCTGTTTTTCATAATTATGCCAAAAAGTTTTCCAAGGTAAATACAACTTCAGATTTAGTATGGAACCATACCTCTCAGCCTTAGAGCGAGAAATCTGGACAAAGCAAAAAATAAAAGTGGGACACAGGCCCAAAAATAGTTATGCATCACAGACACCATTGAAACAACTGTAGCTGCAAACATTATACATCACTTATTAATATTTCTATCCCATTATTGTCCGTTAAACATTATATGGCTCATTCAGTCCTGCCTTCTTTTGCATCAAAGAAAACCATGCTTTGAAATGACAAATGCATTAAAAATAATAAATAAAACACATTGCATCAACATACTGCAACTTCCTACCTGCAAGCAACCACAGAGGTTTCACTGAAACTAGGGCTGCTTGTTTCCCCAGAATGACAGCTCTCCCTAATTAAGTCTAATGGTATACAATCTACCAGTATCTGGACTACCTGAAATAAATTAAATTATGGCCTGTAAATTAAAAGTACACTTTGTTTAATTAAAATATATTTCTAAGCCCACTTACTATATTTTTTCAGTAACATCCCAATATCCATTTTCAGGTCACTTTACAAGACACTGGCAGTGGTAGACTTGGCATCCTTCAGAACCCCACAGGCCCATGCTAATACATTGTCCATTAAATGTAAATATCCATCCACTGTAAATGGCAAGAAGCTATGTCTTAAAAAATCTACTTTTGGCATGCGTATCCAAGTCTCAGGTTTTGAAACAAAGAAACATTCTCCACAGTCCGTAAGTCTCTGTCTTTAATAATCGTCTACTGTTGCAGCAGTCCCAACACATAAGCACACACGTTCACACTAAAATCCTCAACATTTAAAAAATGTCATTGTGCCCACTTGATTTGCCAGTATTGATTATCTGCCAAAGCTATGCTTACTGTTGTCCAATCTACCACTGCTTAGAACCCACCAATGAAAAAACAGTATTAGGTGCTTTTTTGTTTGTCTGAAAAAACAATACAACTTTATATGCTACAGTCCCACATAGTCAGTCCACTACTGACCCACTAACCCTAGGCTGCTGTCTCATTCTTACTCCCTGGAACTACATTACCTTGGATGACTACTTTTATTTCCTAAGCAAAAGACACAAATTGGAAGATGAGGCAAAAATTTAGACATTCTTTGAAAATCCATACAGTTAAGAGGTATGAGTTCATGTTTAATACAACACTCTCCCTGTCAGGAAAGCCGCAATTTAATGAAAGTGTACTCTTAATGTATGATATATTTGTGAGCTAACTTGTTTATTTTCATTAGGTAGATTGATCAATGTTAGCCTTTTTGTGCATGCGTCTCTCTCTGTCATGCACACATATACACACATACACACAGACATTCTTCTACTTTTACACACACAATTCTGCATTCATGCATGCACTCACTCCGTACTTACCTATTAACACAGGTAACTGCTGTCCCTTTCAAAGGCAACAGCGGCAAATCCATACACGAGTCCCTCTTCAGCGAGAACACACACACTGATTATTCGGCGCAAAATAATGGTGTAAACACACTGACCCTTTTTTGGCTCAAAAACAAAACTAGAAGGGTGCTTTGGTGCATGCGCACACCGACATTAGTGTTACAGGTCATGGGAGCGAAAAACACAAAACAAAAAAAGTGTTTTGGGGCATGCGTACATCGATGTTGCAGTTAGAGGTTGAGGGCCACATGGAAGAGCTCTGAGGGCCGCAGGTTGGACACGTCTACTCTATAGTATGTCTGAGGCCCCAAAGGTGATATTTTCTAAGTGCACCGAGTGTGGCCATAAGCTGTCCCCAGCGGATGGCCACATTCTGTGTGTGTTGTGCCTTGGGGTTGAGCACCTGTCCTCTGGTTGTACCATTAGTGCAGCGTTCAACCCCAGGGCACTCAAGGACCGGAGGTCTAAGCTGATTCTGGCGGGTCTTCTGCCCCCGGACTCTGCTTCTACCTCCGGTCCTCCCGTGGCTCCCGCTGTGGCGGCTGCCAATACTGCTTTCCTCCCACTGGCCGGGACTCAACCTCCCACCATAGGCCCGGAGGAGAGGGAGGCCAAGAAAGAAAGGAGGAGGGAGAAGCACCACAAGCGGCGGGCCGAGGCCTCTGCTTCGGCCCCCCCCGGCTAAGCGGTCTTCTCCCTCCAGGTCTTCTGGGTCTCCTCCTTCTCTGATGCGGTCCCCGTGCTTTTTGCCGGGTCATGAGGAGGAGGAGACCCGATCTCCTTCGAGGTCATCGAGGCAACACTCCCGCTCCACCTCGGTGGCCTCGTCGAGATCTACCAGAAGTCTCGCGGATGCAGATTTGGACCGGATGATGAGAAGATTCCTCCAGGCCCAACTGCAGATGGGAGTGCTCCTGCGGGGGGGGGGGCTCGACCCTCTTCTTTGCCCTGATAGCTCCTTCTCTGTCCCGCTTCCCGGGTTCGGAGTCTTCGGAGCTGGGCAGCCTTGGAGCCGGGGGTGTGTCGGCGCCAATAATCTCGGGTACTTCGGCGCCGACACTTCCCTCGAGTCTGTCGGGTCCATTTTCTTCGGATCCGAGCTCTCGGAGCCGAGGGCTGAGCTGCGGATCCTGCAGTATCGGTATGCCTTCAGCTCCATCCAGGTCGGAGCATGCTGGTCCGTCTGATCCGATCGCTTCGACGCCGGCTCCGATCCATCCGTCGGATCCGAGGGAGAGTCTGCTTTCGGATCCCAGAGAGAGCAGCTCTCCCACGGCATTCGACGTGGTGGAGAGGGTCCTGTTGAGAGATTCCAGGCCCCCGGCCCTTGCCACAGCTCCACCCTGCACTCCTTCTCAGTTAGGCCTGACTTCTATCACCCGACCCCAGGGACAGCCTGCTTTGACATCCCAGGTAGTTCCATTGGAACAAGACGTTGCTGGTGAGACCTCCTCGGATAACCCCCCCCAAAGAGGTTCCTCACAAGCAAAGGTGCAAGAGGAGGCACCTGGACTCCCCCGAGTCCTTGACTGAGGACACGGATTTGGAGGAAGGGGAAGGCTCCCCAAGATCACCCCCCGAAGATGTCTCATTTGGTGACATCATGGAGATGCTCAGAATAAAGGGGGGGGGTGGTCTGCCCCAAAGCCTACCTCGGAAGAATCCGTGTTCCTGGAGGCATTTGAAGCAGGTCTGTCTACCTCTTGGGTGTCCCCTCTGGCCGACCCCCTGGTAGACCTGATCACTACCAGGGTGTGGAAGGAGCCGGACACTGTGGAGCCAGTCCCCAAGCACCCGGACAAGATCCTTAGCCCACCCTCTGACAAGTCCCACTGGAGTAAGGGTCCCCCTGTAGATGCCATGTTGGTGGCGGTGGCCACCAAGAGGGAACTTGCTCAGGAGAGTCCCTCGGTTCATCCCCCGAGCAAGGAGTCTCGGTCGATGGACCGCCTAGGGAAGTGGGTGTTTAGTTCGGCTACCTTCTCTGTGAGGTCGCTGAACTACATGGCACATGTGCTCCGACTGCAGCGGGACCTTATCAAAGAGTACGCTGCATCGCCCCCCCGAGTCCATGTCGGTGGAGGACAAACAATTGCACTCCACCCGGATGGCCACTCTACGATCCATGCCACAGAAGGAGCCTCTAGAGCCGGCGGAGTGGGCCTCATTATGAGACATCAGGCCTGGCTCCGGCACTGTGATTTCGCGGAACCCTTTAAGGTGTCTTTTGCTAATGCCCCTTTTGATGGTTCTGCCTCTTCAGCAAAACCATGCGAGATACCTTGGTCCAGTGCGAAAAGGACAGGAAGATGTTGTTTGCTGTCGGAGTCTGCTTCTCTGCTCCCCAGAGGTCCTTCTCTAAGAACCAAAAGGGACAGAAGAAGATGGAATTCGCAACAGTCCCGTCCCGCTCCGGACTCCCAGCCCTTCCGCGGCAGAGGAGGGCAGGGTGGACGCCACCCTAGAGGCAGAGGTGGCCCGCGGAACTTTGGATCCAGAGAACCCTTCTCGGACCAACCCACGCAACACCCCTGAGGGGTTGCCCGACTGCTCCTCTCTGGAGGCAGTCGGGGGCGTTTCTCAAAGCACCCAACAGCTTGGGAATCCATCACGACAGACAGCTGGGTGCTTCGCATTATATCCAGAGGATATCTAATTCCCTTTTCTCGTTACCCACACACAGCCCCAGATACCTCACCGATGTCCCACCCGATCAGAGGGAGACCACAGCAGTAGAAATCCATCATTTGCTGGAAAAAAGAGCCATCCAACACGTCACCCCAGACCAGTGCGGGTCCGGGTTTTACTCCAGGTTCTTCTTGGTGCCAAAAAAGATGGGGGACTTGAGACCAATCCTCGACCTCTCTTCCCTAAACCTGTCAGTAACCAAAGAGAAATTCCGCATGGTCACTCTTCAATCCATTCTCCCCCTTTTGCGGGAGAACGATTGGATGTGCTCTATAGACCTCTAGGATGCGTACTACCACATTCTGATGGACAGGCGATCCAGGAGGTTCCTCCGCTTCCGGCTGGGAGCCGGTCATTTCCAATTCAGGGTCCTCCCCTTCGGTCTCACCACAGCCCCCAGGGTGTTCACCAAAGTGTTAGCAGTGATAGCGGCCCACCTGAGGCTTCAGGGAATTCAGGTCTTCCCGTACATGGACGACTGGCTCCTGACCGCCCGAATAAGGCATCTACTCTGTGCAGCCAGAAACTACTTTATCCGTCTAGCTCCCCGGCTGGGGATCACTATCAACATAGAGAAGTCGTCTCTTACTCGACTCAGACTATAGAGGCCAGATTGGACACGAATAAACTCCTAGCTTTCTTGACCACAGACAGTCTACTTTCCCTGAGGCTACACGTGCAGGCCATTCTGCAATCTCCAGCTCCCCCAGCGGAATTGGTCCTGAGGGCTCTTGGCTCGATGGTGGCAGCAATCAACCTATTGCCAATGGCATGTTTGAACATGAGGGTCTTACAATGGACCCTTCAGGTCCAGTGGTCCTTTCTTCACTATCCTCTGAGCCATCCCATTCCACTCAGCAGGGCTTGCAAGAGGGCCCTCCTATGGTGGCTCCAATCTCCGGATCTCCAGCAAGGATGCCCCTTTTCTATGACCCCTCCACTAGCCACGGTGACCACGGACGCCTTCCGCTTCAGGTGGGGGGGGGGGGCATTGTTCGGGCAGGACAGTCCAAGGCACGTGGGACCTCACGGAGACCTTACTGCATATCAACGTAGCGTTGCAAGCACTTCAGGACCTTCTTCCTGTAGGAACGATTGCGATTCAGACGGACAATATGTCGGTTGTCTGGTACATCAAAAAACAGGGGGGAACCAGGTCTTACCCACTCTGTCGAGAGGCCATGAGGGTGTGGGAATGGGTGATCTCCACCAACCACTTTCTCATAGCAACGCACATTCCGGGACGGTCCAACATCCTAGCGGACAAACTAAGTCGCACCATCCTGTTACCATACGAGTGGTCTCTGAATCCCGAGATAGCATATCGGATCTTCGCCAAATGGGGTCAACCCTGTTGCGATCTCTTTGCCTCTCTCTCGAACACAAAATGTTACGACTACTTCGCTCTCATTTCCCCCTCCGGGGAACCCCCGAGAGACGCTCTGGTGCATGCTTGGCCTCCCGGTCTTCTTTATGCTTACCCTCCTCTTCCTCTGATGCTGAAATTTCTCCAGAAAGCCAGTCGGTTGGGGAGCAGGATTATCCTCATTGCCCCGTTTTGGCCTCGTCATACCTGGTTCCCTTACCTTTGGTCTCATCTGGTGAATCCTCCTTGGATTCTGGCTCCCCGTCCAGATCTAATATCCCACCCCCTAGATCTCCCAGTCCCGAATCTGGACAACCTCAAGCTCACAGCTTGGCTGCTCCAGTTCCACTCGTAGCTAGGACTCCCAGTATCTCTTCCCCAGTTAAAACAATTCTAGTAGCAGCGCACAAGCCTTCTACTAGAAAGATCTATAGCAGCAAATGGAAACGTTTCTCCATTTGGTCGGAACGCAAAAATTTGGATCCTTTTACAGCTCCTTTGCCTGCTGTATTAGAATTTCTGTCAGGACTGTTTCATCAGGGGGCTAGCTCTTCCACAGTCAAGGTTCAACTAGCCGCTATCTCTCATTGTCACGTGGGAAATGAATTGGGCCCTTTGATCACCACGAAATTGTTTAAGACCTTTTTGAAGGGCATCTTTCTGCTCAGACCTCCAGTGAAGGATGTAGTCCCTCCTTGGGATTTAACGCTGGTGCTTCAGGCCTTGACAGCTCCCCCATTTGAGCCTGCAGCTTCTGTAGATCTTAAATTCTTGTAATGGAAAACGGCTTTTCTTGTCGCTATCACCTCGGCTCGAAGGGTCTCTGTAAAACCTCCATACTTGACCTTTCACAAGGATAGAGTTTACTTCAGGACCAGTCCCCTCCTTTCTTCCCAAGGTTGCCTCTGAGTCAAATATTAACCAGTCCATCAACCTGACGGTCTTTTTTCCTAATTACCATAACAAAGGGGAATACAAGCTACACTCATTGGATGTGCATAGACAACTTCGCTTCTACATCCACAGGACATCTGGTCATAGGAAATCCGATCAGCTGTTCGTCTCCTTTGCCAAATTCAGCTTGGGTAAATCTGTGTCTAAAGTCACACTGTCTAGATGGATTTCACAGTGTATCCTTTTAGCATATGAAAGTTCGGGCAGGCCCGCACCTCAGGGAGTCCATGCCCACTCTACTCGATCTATCTCTACCTCTGCGGCTTTTAGAGCTAGAGTCTCTTGGATGATATTTGCTCAGCAACCACTTGGGCTTCAGCTCATACTTTTATCAATCACTATAAATTGGACATTATCTCCAGAGGGAGAGCATCCTTTGGCTCTGCAGTGCTCCGGAACATCCTTCCATTAAGGCCACCCAAGATTCAGGTAGCTGGGGACTCTGTCCCATAGGTTGCTGCACAAATGAAGTTACTACCTCAGATTAAGAAGTTATGTACTCACCATAACGTTCCATCTGAGTAGGTAAACTTCATTTGTCAGCAACCGTCTCTCCCTCCTGCCCCCTCACTTGCAAATGTCTTAATACTCAGGTCCATGGGTTTTACCCACTTTATCTTGAGATTTATGATTTTATAGCAGTTTCTGCTGTTGGGCAAACTTGATCTGAGGTCAGTCAGGGTTGGTAGGGGATTATGGGTAGGGGGAGGAGCTCGGATCTAAAGCTGTTGAAAACTGCCATCTCGGATCCGAGGTCAGATCTGATTTCCATAGGTTGCTGACAAATGAAGTTTACCTACTCAGATGGAACGTTATGGTGAGTACATAACTTCTTATTATGCCCTTTGAGAAAGTTTTCTCCCAAATTAATTACTTCATCGATAAAACATCCTTAAGATTCGAGCACAATGTGGCCTTTGACCAACATGTAACTAAGATAGTAAAATGCCCACAGAGGTGTCCCTCTATGAGAATTCAGGATGTGAATACCCTGTTCTCCACTGATGGCCTAAAGGTTCTATCTCTGTATTCAGTCTCCTAAAGGCTACTGAGAAGGGGATCTTTGCTTGACTTACAGGTCTTCCTCAGACCCAGACCAGATAGATCTGTTGCACATGTGCAAAACAAAGAGCACCAGAAACGCTAGATCCAGGAAAACTGTACTTTGCTTCTGACATAAACAGAACATGCTGGAAAGACAGATGTGTGTCCCAAAGGATCCTCACAGTATGCAATAGGCTCTCCATTCATGTAAAACAGAGTTCTTCCCTGATCCTATTCAAACAAAACCTTGAAAGTTGGATGGGAAATCATTCCTTGTTCTGGTTCCTAGGTCCCTTATGGACATGGACCATCAGTAAGAACAGTATTATCCTAACTAACACATCTCTCTCCCCCTTACAAATCCTTTAGATGCCAATCATATTGATCACTGCTGCACTAGTCTTAGCAGAATGCTTTATATCCTGACAAAGATACAACAGCCGGCTGGCTTCCAAAGCTTCTGGGCGCTTTCTACATGCTCAAACTGTCAAGTAGCTTGAGTTGAGCTAACTAAAAGACAAGTTTGGGTACAAAGCCATTTAGAGCATTACTGGCACTGAAGAGTACAATCCTGAGGCTTTCTATGATCGTGGGTTGACTTGTGCTTTCCTTTGGGTGGATAAGCTTCCTTTGGGGAAAAAAAAAATCAATTTTCTTAATTTTGTTGATGTTTTATTACTGAGGAAAGTGGTTTAAAGCTAAGTTGTTTAAAAGTAGTATTAAAGTAACTGAAAACCTTTTTTTCTGTGGAGAATTTTTTTTTGGGGGGGGGGGCTGCCATAGTGTTTTCAAGTGCTTAGTACTGTTTTATATGTCAAAATAACTTTTGTAGACTGTTAATGTTGCCTGGCAATTGCTGCTGAACTTTTCTGAGAAAGAGGCACCATTTACAGCGTGACCATGTAACAGACTACCTGTCCCACTGTTTGTCCTTCTTCCAGCCACAAGAAAAGAAAAAAATTTAAGCAAACCATTTTTTCTCCCACAGCAAGCTAGCAGTTTGCTTCAGTGCAGGTGGGCGAGACTGCTGTGTTCATTTGTTGTACCTCAGACCACTCATCTTTTACTCCATATCATTCTGGTGTAGCAGCTGTAGCCCGTGTGGATCAGGGGTTAGCCACACCCCTGTGGCTGTTGGGGTCCCCCTCAGAGGGCAAGGGAGAACCACTCTTGTCAACCGTGGAAGAGGGAACAGAGAATGTTTCCTTGTTGTGTCAGAATAATGTGCCCATCCCTGGAGAAGCAGCAGCTGCCTTTAGTAACATGGTTGGCCCCATTTTTCCTTTTGAAAAGAAACTGAAAACCAAGTAGCTATCTACTCCTCCTCAGATTTCTTTGGTTAGAAATAATTTACTGGGTTTGATTCTGGGTTTAATTCAGGGTAATGGTCCTCCTTATAAAGTAGATTCTGATAAAATAGAGGGATTCCTCTTTCCTGAAAAGATCCAAGATTCTGAATCTTAACAGGAAAACTAAAGGACAGATTGTTTTTTTCCTCAAATTTCAGATTCAACCTCAGAGGAGATCTCAGTTTGATTCTCCCTGTGAGGGGTTTTCTTTTTCTTTGAGATTATTGCAAGGATGTGCCAGTGTTTTCAGTGGGAGAACATTGAGGCTTCTCAGTCCCTTAGAAAATACTGAGTTGTCGCAGAAGGATTTTACAGAACCTACACCGATTCCTCCTGTTCTGTGTGCTTTAGAGCAGGATTTGTGTTACTGCCTGCAATGTTACTGATCAGCCAACTGCCCCTAAGTAGGCAAAAAAGAGGTGTAAAGTTCCTCAGTCTTGAATTCTTATACACTATTCCCAAATCTAATCCAGTAGCTACAGCTTTAGTTGATCCTACTTGCTGCTAAGCACTTAGTTACAGTCCTACTCTTTCTGACAAGGATGATAAAATTATTGATAGGTTTAGCAAAAAATGTATACTTAGGCAGATTTGATTTTCAGAATTTTGAATTGTCAGTCTCATATGTTTGTTCTGACAAATTGCAAAAGTATAAGGAATGGTAAATAACTTTGTTTCTTCTGTTGTCCAGGTCACTACTCATTGTTTACGTTGTGTATATGACTCTGTAGTTACTTCTTCCAAGGTTATGGCCACTGGTAGTGTTTTGAGGAGGTTTGCTTGGCTGCACACTCCCAGATGATAAAAAAAGAGATTTTAAATTCTCCTTTGGAAAGAGATTTAGTTTTGGCCTCGCTGTTCAAAAAGGGTGATGTATGGGGCAAGCTTATTCAGGGAATCCCAACGATTTTTCAGCCCTCCTTTTTCTAAGTTGTCCAAGGGATTTTCTTTTAGATGTCCTCATCTAGTTTTGGCAAAAAAAAAAAAACAGAATAACTGTCTGTATAAAATTCAGACAAGCAAACATTTTAAGAAGAAATGGCATAGGGGTTCCAAAAAGTCTCAAACCTCCAAAAAACATGCAGAGTCAAGAAAGCTTGTGATCTCATCCTATCCTGGCCCCCTTTTTTTCTTCCAGAAGGTATGAATCTCCATTTTTTCTTATTGGCAACAGATTGTTTTGGGCAAATGGTTTCTTAAAGTCATTAATCTGAGTTACATATGGCAGTGGAGGGAAATTCCTCCTTTTCAGGGAATAATTACTCATCCTTCAGATCAGACTCTGTTGTTTCCTGTTATTCTTCATCACATGCTGTCCCAAGAAGTAATAGAACCGGGTCTTCCCTAGTGGGGAATGTATTTTATTCAAGGGTGTTTCTAGTGCAAAGTAAAGAAATTGCTTGGAGAACAGTTCTGAATCTTTCTTTCCCAAAGCTGTTTGTGATAATGCTCACATTAAGAATGATATCACTTCACAACACTGTTACCTCTTCTTCGTCTTTCAAGTTTCCTGGTAGCACTAAACTTAGAAGATGCTGATCACATTCCTATTCATCTAGACTGCAGAAATTTCTTAAGGTTTTGTGTCTGGATCACATTATCAGTTCTCTGCCTTACCCTTTAGACTATCCACTACACCAGGAGTGTTCACAAAGTCTCTGGTTCCAGTCATAGCTCATTGCAGGATAGAGAGTATCCACATTTTCCATACTTAGACAACTTCCTTTATCTTTGCAGAGTCTTTTTTTCAGTGTCAGGATTCTGTCTCTTGGGTGAGAAGTTTGTTACATAAGCTGGGATTCCAAGAGAACATTAAAAAGTCTTTCTTGACTCCCTCACACAGTATTGTTTTACTCGGTTTTTAAATTAGACACCTCAGTTTAAAGAGGTTTTTCTTGAAAAAGTATATCTTTATTTAGATCTTTTGTTATGGTTTTCCACTGAGACTTTGGTCACTAATAGGGAATAGCTCAGGAATTTGCGTCTCATGGCATCTCTGATTCTCATGTTACCCCTGGCAAGACTCCACATGAGATAAATACAGTGGATATAAAAAGTGTACACACCCCTGCTAAAATGCCAGGTTTTTGTGATATAAAACAATTAGACCACAATAAATCATTTCAAAACTTTTCCCACCTTTAATGTGACTTATAACCTGTACAATTTAATTGAAAAACAAATCTGTTAGGGAAAAAAAACTAAACGTACAATATGCTGGTTGCATAAGTGTGCAAACCCTTAAACTAATACTTCATTGTGTTCATAGGTTCATAGGTTCATACTAGGCTATCTGCCCGAGGGCATTTACAAGCCTAGCCCATAGTTTTGTGGCTTACGCCACCCCTTTAGTATGGGGAACTATACCCATTATTTTGCTGTGCCTCTGTTGAGCAGTGACACTGAGGTAATCCCTGGGGTATATCTGCGATCTCCCATCCATTGGTCAAGATTTCTCTTGAACAAGGCCAGCGAGGTGCTCTGCCTCACATATACCGGGATTTTATTCCACAGCATAGGGAGTCTTTGGGTGATGAATCTATCCCTCCAGCACGTCCTATTAATAGCCGTGTCGAGGTTTAAGTCTCCCACCCTTGTGGCTCTGACGGATCTAGATTTTTGAGGTGAAGCATATTCATCAAATCTGGGTTTGACATGGCCTTGTATGTCAGGCAAAGGTCACCTCTGAGCAAGCGGTGTTTACTGAATAGAGCTGGAGTTCTTTCAGTCGGGCAGCATAGGACAGATGTTTGAGACCCTTTATCCTTTTGGTGAGGAACTTTGTGGCCTCTCCAGCTGCTGCAAGTGTCGGGTCAGATACATTCCGAATGGGGCATTGTACTCAATCATTGGTCTGATGAGTATAGGGAGACTATGACCTCCCTTGATCTAGATGAGAATCCCTTCATGATAAGGTGGGCAGTGTAGAAGGTCTTCCTAACTACTTTAGCTACATGGGTGTCGAATGACAGACTACTATCAACCTGGGTCCCCAGGTCCCTGATAACTTCTTCTGTACTCAGTGGATTGCCACCTATTTGGTAGCTAGGGGTAACCTTGTTTTTCCCGAAGGGTATGACTATGCATTTTTTGGCATTTAACTTTAGGCCATGGCTCTGGCACCAGTTATCCGCTTCTGTGAGACCCTTCTGAAGGATATCTGTGTCAGATGTGTTTTCTACTATGGCCCAGTTTGCAGTCATCTGCAAACTTTGTCAGCCATAACCCTCCTGTGTTTGCTTGTACTTCGAAAAGTAGATGCCAAACAAGAGTGGGCCCAGGACTGAGCCCTGTGGTACACCACTTGTGACAGGCTTTGAGTCTGACATGGCGCCAGCAACTCTGACCCTGTGGGTTCTGTCACTCAGCCAGTTTGCAACCCATCTTGTGATGTATGGGTTAACATTTAAGCTGATGAGTTTTTCAATGATACCCGAGTGGGGTATTGTATCAAAGGCCTTCGCCAGATCGAGGTAGGCTGTATGGACTGCCGTTCCTCATCAATGGCTTTGGTGACTGTTTCGAAAAAGTCAACCAAGTTTAGAAGGCATGATCTGCCTTTGACAAAGCCAAACTGGGATGGATCCAAAGTCTGCAAATTCCCTATGTCTTTATTTATGAGGTCCATTATGATCCTCTCCATGGCTTTGCAGATAAGGCTTGTCAAGCTAATGGGCCGGTAATTTCCAGGGTCGGTGGAGGCACCGCCTTTGTGAAGTGGGACCACAGTTGCAGTGCGCCACTCCTGGCACGTATCCAGAGGTAAGACTATGATTAAACAGCTGTCCTAGCTGTGGGTTTAATTCCTCGTTGAGTTCGTGGAGCACACAGCCGGGGACACCATCAGGTGTGCACACCCTTAAGCTAATACTTGGTTGAAGCACCTTTTGATTTAATTACAACATTCAGTCTTCTTGGGTACACACCTGCCATTAATTAAAGAGACTCTGTTTAACCCCAAATAAAGTTCAGCTGTCCTAGTAGGATTTTCTTGACATTTACTCAGTTGCCTGCTACAGCAAATGTCATAGTTCACAGAGAGCTTACAAAGCATCAAAGGGATCTCATTGTTGAAATGCATCAGTCAGGAGAAGCGTACAAAAAAATTTCCACAGCATTGGATATACCATGAAACACAGTGAAAGACCGTCATATAAAAGTGGAGAAAATATGGGACAACAGTGACATTGCAAAGAACTGGACGTCCCTCCAAAACTGGTGAAAATACAAGACGAAAACTCGTCAGGGAGGCTGCCCAGAGTACAGTGTTTGGCAGGTTGAACTTTTGTTTCTTGTCATATCCATTTGAGCCTATGTCACATCTTACAAATCTTTTTGTTTTATTGAAAGCTCTCAAAAACAAATACCCCCTAAAACTTCTTTATTTAAATACTAACACACAACTATGTATATCTTCAAATATTGAAGTTTTACCCTCCTAATAGGAACAAATGTTCCAAACAGACAGCCACACTCCAGATTTGAGTTAATTTAAAAGAAAGGTTATATGTGCTAAGATGCATGGTGCAGCCATGCTTCTACTAAGTACTAACTGGTTTTGTCTTATTTTTTTTCTCTCTCCCAGAAGGGGGAACCCCCTGAATGCTTTCAAAGAACATCGTCCTAGGAAGTTTCTCTTGTCTTTTTTCACCCAGCCAATCACTGTCCACCAGAGTGTAACCAGTTTCTCATTATCAGATTGTCTCCATAGAGGCATGAGAACCAGGCAACCACTTTCTCATTATCACTTTGTCTGAATGGAGACATGAGAACCAGGCAGTCAGTTTCTCTTTATCGGATAGTTTCCATGGAGACATGAAAGCCAGATCCAGAATTGCTACTAAGCATACATTCACTTGCTTGAAACAAGCTTAATTATATTCAGTATTCTTTTTCTTGCACTTGCTTTCTCTTAAAACGTTTTACTAAATCAATCTAAGGTAGTTAATCCAGTATTCTCCAATGCAAGAATGAGAAAGTCATTTTTATTTTGTCATTCTCTTTTTAACCAGTCTTTTTATATATATTGCAGTGCCTACATTTCTTAAAACTGAACTAGAAAAAAAGAGACCAGGGAGAAAGAAAGGGGGAAAAAAGAGCAGCAGCACCTATTTACAGTCCCCATTACACTTACAAACAACTGAGAAAACTTTACCTTAGAGCATGCAAAGAAAATCATACACCACAAAAATAGTACTGTTAAGAAAAATGTTTTCTTAACTTACAGTTAAATTTCTCTCCATCTTCCCTTCCCCAGAGCATTTTTCCAAACATTGACATGAAGTAGGGCATATACTTTGAGTCCCTCACAAGTACAACAGATTCTGAAAAAGTCCTAGATTTTCTTGTTTTGTCATATTTCACAAGTATAATTATTACATTGTATTCCCACATTGTTACTAGTTTTATTACTGTTCATCTCCATCTCCTAAATTGTCTCTGCTTTATTTGCAGTGTACTCTCGATTCTTCTAGTCCACTGTTGTGCTCCCTTCCTTCTTTCCAACATTTTCCATTGAAAACAGTGGAAAAGATTTCACAGGTACAGTCTGTCTGCGTCTTTATTAACATAAGAACAAGAAGCAGAATCTCCTATTTCACAGCTCAGTTTTTGTTGGGCAAACTTTTGATGTTATGTAGTCCTTTCTCGCCTACATTCTTCACTTGTGGGTTCAGAGCTGAATGTCGGCTCTGACTCGGCCTATTTACTAGCTCGAAAGTCTTTGATTTGCTGGGCTAAGATGGCATCCCACAATACACTGCTCCACATCCCCAGATCTCGTTTGCCGCTTGTAGAGCTCGGACGTGGTCTCGACTTGGCTGTGGCTAAGTATTGCAAAAAAACTCTTTCTTGTGAAGTTTTTTGGCTAATTTTTGTCTAATTGTGTGTATTCAAATAGAGGAGTTGTTGTAGCTGCATTACTTTTTGTAGGTTGCGAGTGTGTTTACATGTGGTATCCCTTACTCCCTCGGGCTAGGCCCGTTTAAGTTAGAGGACCTAGTCCTCCTTGTGGTGTTTGTCTGGCTGTCTTTAGGCGTGTCTCTCTTATTTTAAGTTGAGAACCGTTTTATTTAGAGGTTCTCCCCTGTGACTTGTTTGTGTTTTTTCGTGTTCACTGGTTTCTGCGTCGGCGGTTTCCCGCCTCTTGTCAGTAGCGGCTGGCACAATTGTTGGCTTGGCATGTCTCAGGAACAAAAAGAGCATAAGCCCTCTGTCTTTAAGAAGTGTACAAAGTGTGCCTATAAAATGTCTATCACAGACGGACATTCGGTCTGTGTTTACTGTCTTGGAGCCATCCACCTTCATGAGTCGTACAGTTTCTGCAATCCTTCAGTCCTTGGATGCTCCAAGAGAGGAAAAACAAATTGATCCTAAAGGGACTGCTAAAACCGTCCTTTGAGAAGGATTTAGGTTTGGCTCCCAGCTCCCAGTCGAAGTCTAAATCCTCCAAATCCAAAAAGAGGTCTCTGGCTCCGTCTGTTGTTTTGGAGCTGCCTTGTAAAATTACCATTGTCGAATCTGCTTCCTCAGCTCCACCGACATCGGGGCCGCAAGAGGTAGCTGTGTCGACTGAGTCTGCGTCAGCTCCGATAATTTTGGAACCGATTCGGAGCCGGTTGCCAAGTTTGAGGCAAGCTTCTCCAGATAGGAGGTTTAGGTCTCCATCCATTTCCTCCAAATCCTCCAGGCTTTCCAATTTGGATGTAGATAGGGTGGTGCAGAGGCTCCTACAGTCGCTGGTATTGGCCAAACTTTTCTCGGCTCCGACCCAATCGGCTCCGGAGCCAGCTCTGTTAGTTGTACCTGCTATTCCTCCTCTGAGCGCATCCTTGTCATCGGAACCGGTAAGTTCTGTTCCGAGGGAAGTTCCTGCGCCGATCCCCCAGCAGGGTTTATCGGTGCCCGCATCAGCTCCGACCATGTCGGTTCCGTCCACTGGGTTTGGGACTTGGGTCTCCTCGATCGGGCCCGAGGGGGATGTCTCGGAACACCCTTCGGTTCTGAGCCTCCCCCTTGGTGCCTCGGCTGCGGGGACACCGGTCCCGGTCATGGCTTTGGAAGGTGGTTGGTCCTCCAATTTGGGAGGCGTCCAAGCCTCCCTCTTGGTGCCTCTGCTGCGGAGACACCGGTCCCGGTCATGGCTTTGGAAGGTGGTTGGACCTCCAATTCGGGAGATCCCGCCTTCGAGGTTATGCGGACCGTGCTGGCTAGGTCAGCTACTTCTCTCGGATTGGTTCTTCCGTCCCTCACAACACTGACGAGAGCTTCTGACACCCACCTGTCCTTGGATAGCAGAGCGCTAGGGCCTAAGGATACCCCCACGAGTGGTCCCCTTCTTTCTGAGGGGCCCTCAGAGCCTGTGCCTGAGGAACCCCCCAGAAAGAAATCTTGCAAGAGGAAGCACATAGACTCCCAGGACGAGTCTCTCACTTCCGATACTGACCTCGAGGAATCAGAGGGGTCCCCTAGGTCTTCCTCTGAGGACGTTTCGTTCCCCGATATACTGGAGATTTTGAAACAAAGAGGAGACTGGCCCTCCAAAACCCCCTCCGAGGAGGAGTCAGTATTCCTTAAGGCCTTTGGCGCTCAGCCCTCCACCTCCTGGGTGTCTCCACCCTTTGACGATCTCCTGGACCTTATTTGTCGGAGGGTGTGGGAGACTCCTGACTCCGTGGAGCCTGTTCCTCGATGCTCCATCAAATTTTTGTCTGCTTCCCCAGGGAAAGAATTTTTGACAAAGGGAGTCCCGGTAGATGCTATGGTGGTGGCGGCTGCCACACAGAAGGAAGTTGCTGAGTCTTCCTATTTGATCCATCCTCCTAACAAGGAGTCTAGGACTATGGATCGGTATGGGAAGTGTACACTGTCAGTGACCTTCACCTTGCGGTCGCTGAATTATTTGTCTCATTTCACTCGGCTCCAGAGAGATCTCCTTAAGGAGTTAGGAGATACTTTAATGGGTAACATGCTTGAGGCGGTGGCTCAGACTGTCAACGCTCAGCTCTCTACCCTCAACTCCATTGCTAACTCGTCCATACGACTGATTTTATACGCGGCCGAGGGAGCTAGTAGGGTGGCTAGTTCAGGGGTGGCTCTCAGGAGGCAAGCCTGGCTATGCCTGTGTCACTTTGTGGAGGCCTTTAAGTCTTCCTTTACTGATGCCCCCTTCGATGGTTTCTCCTTGTTCAGGACCAAAAAGAAAGACACACTCACCAGGTGCGAGCAAGAGGGAAAGACCTTGTCTGCCGTGGGAGTCCGGTTTTCCCTCCCGTCGAGGCCTTATCCCAAGGCTCAGCGAGGGGGAAAGATGTGGTTCAAAAAATCTCAAAGGTCTTTTCCTACCGCACAGGGTGAGCCCCCCCCCCGAGGCAGGGGAGGGGGGGTCGTATTCAGGGAGATGTCCCCCCAGAGGCAGAGGGGGCCCCCCGCAATTCTGGGGACCGTGATTCCTTTCGTGGTTCCCTGTACTCTCATTCCTGAGGGTGTGCCTGGCTGTGCTTCTCTGGAGCCAGTTGGGAGTCAAATTTCCTGGTATCCGGAAGCCTCGGTCAGCATCACCCAGGACAGATGGGTATTAGGGATAATCGGCTGAGGTTACACCATCCCATTCCACTCCACACCCCCCCCGTCAAAAAGATCCCAGACGTTCCACCCAGACAAAGGGGTCATTCAGCAACAGTGGTTTCTCAACTGCTAGAAAAAGGAGTCATCCAACCAGTCCCCCCATACCAGATCGGATTAGGGACTTACTCGAGATTCTTTTTGGTGCCGAAAAGAACGGGGGACCTGAGACCCATTTTGGATCTCAGCCAACTCAGTCATTACGTACACAAGACCAAATTCCGGATGGTCACGCTACAATAGATTCTCCCATTATTAGGAAAGGAAGTATGGATGTGCTCCACTGACCTGAAGGATGCTTATTACCGCATCAAAATGGACAGAGCATCCAGATGTCATCTACTCTCCCGGCTGGGAGCCAGGCACTTCCAGGTTTGAGCCTTGCCCTTTGGTCTCACCACAGCCCCCAGGGTGTTCACCAAGTGCATGGCAGTGGTGACGGCTCACTTGAGACGTCAAGGATTCCAGGTGTTTCCTTACCTGGACAACTGGCTCCTATCCGCCCCCACCAAGCATCTACTTCTTCAAAACAGAGATACTGCTATCGATCTTTGTCACCAGTTAGGCATCACAGTAAACTGGAAAAAAAAATCTGCCTTGCTACCCTCACAGCGTGTCTCATTTATAGGAGCAGAGTTGGACACTATTCGATTGAGAGCATTCCTACCTATGGAGAGGATCATAGGGTTGCAATGACAGGTTCGGATGATTGTCTCTGACACGTGTGAGGGCAAGACTAGTTCTTCAGTTACTGGGGACAATGGCGTCCACTATCATGATGGTCCCGTTAGCGAGGTTACATATGAGGATCCTACAATAGCTCCTATTCGCCCAATGGTCCTTCCAAAGACTACCGCTATCCCATCCTATCTTAATCACAGGCAAATGCAAGCAGGACCTCTGATGGTGGCTATGCACCAACAACTTAGACGTAGGGAAACCCTTTGTTCCACCCAACCCGGTAGCCACAGTGACCACGGATGCCTCCCGGATAGGGTGGGGCGCATTATCTCGGCAGGATGGTCCAAGGCACATGGCAGGAGCATGAGAAAGACTTGCACATAAATGTCCTGGAGATGAGGCAGTGCTCCTAGCGTTGCAGGCACTTCAGGATGTCCTCCCTCTAGGGACTATTGCGATACACTCAGACAACATGTCAGTAGTGTGGTATCTTAACAAACAAGGAGGAACCAGATCGTACCCACTATGCAGGGAGGCCATGAGAGTGTGGGATTGGGCAGTAGCTTCCCAATGGGCCTTGGTGGCAACGCACATCCCGGGGAAAACCAGTGTGATTGCAGACAGGCTAAGCAGGGTGATCCTCATGCCTTACGAGTGGTCCCTGAACCACCGGGTGGCGGACAGTATATTCAGCAAATGGGGTCAGCCTTGCTGCGATCTGTTTGCCAGCCCCCTCAATGCGAAATGCAGCAACTACTTCTCGCTGATCCCCCCACCAGGGGAATCTCCAAGGGACGCTCTTGCGCACAATTGGCCCTCGGGTCTGCTGTATGCTTTCCCTCCGTTTCCCCTTATCTCGAGGGTGATTCAGAAAGCGCTATCCTTGGGAAGCAAATAGATTCTGATCGTGCCACACTGGCCTCGACAAGTATGGTTCCCCTCCCTTCAACCTTACATCGTGGATGCTCCTTGGACTCTGGACCCTCGTCCAGATTTGCTAACACATATGTCGGGACAGCTCCACTCCTCCCTGGAGACCCTCCAGCTGGCCAGTTTTGTCAGAATCAACTCCTGCTGGAAGGATTGCATCTTTACTGTTAGAGAGTCTCGGTTGCTTTCTCATTGCCAAGTTTGAAGCATACACACAATATGCCCTTTCAGCTAAACAGCTCCTGCTATGGAATACTAGCCTGCTTGCTTATTTGTGATTGTTTGCCGCAGTGGTGCAGCTGTAGCATTGTCGCCTCACAGTAAGAGGTTCTCCCGTTCAATTCTTGGCTGGAGTGCCTTCTGTGTGGAGTCTGCATTTCCTCCCTGCAGTCAGGTGGCGTTCGAAAGACATGCATAAGTGGGCGTGCCTTCGTTGAATGTTGGACATCGAGCTGGCACCTCAGCACCTTAAAAATCTACTGCCAATCATTAGCGGACCGGAGTTCCGCTGTGTCGACCCCTAACCGGGAAAAGCTGAAAGGAGAAGATGCAGTCTGTTCCTTCCAGCTTCTCTGGTATAGCTGAAAATCTCAGGTTTTTCCCTACATTCTCTGTCCTCTAATTCTATTTTTTGAAACATCTCTTCCTGAGCTGTATCATATTCAGCCATCCTTTTCATTTCATCCTCTGATTTTTATTACCTCATCTGAATATGTTTAAAGCTTCTTCCATTTTTTTCACCCTTTTCTTGTTTGTGTCTATATACTCCATCAGTGTTTCAATTATTTTAACCAGGTCTGTGTGCAGTTCTTTTATCTTCCTGTGCATTACTGGAAGTAATGTTTGGAGGTTCCATTGCTTTTTGCTGAACCACTGCAGAACTTTCCACAGTCAGTGTTTCTTCCTCACTTTTGGTAGCTATGTTTTTCCAGGAGCTCTGTATTTCTTTTTTTCTTGGCATCCAGGCAATACACTTATTAGTCAGTTACTGAAATTTACACATAAACACACACATCTACTGGTCTTCTCTGTTGAGTTTTTGTTCTCTCACTGGGAGAGCTAGACTTAAGCTATTACTCAATATGCAGCTATCCTGGAATTGCTTAATTAAAGGAGGCAAAAGAGAAATGAGTACACTGAATTAGCCAAATGTACGATTGCACCTAGAACAGAGGTGGCAGCAGTTAAGAGACTAATATGAAAAGCCTGTAAGCTTATTGCAGAAGAAAAATAAAAAAATCTTAAGAGAAAATTAAGGTAGATTTGGAAATAGAATAGGCATGAAGTTAAGGTGGGATAATTGAAAGAAAATGTGTGGCACCGATGTATGCTATGGAATCATGAAGGTTTAGAATCTTTGCCTGGTAATACATACATAGATATTTTTATACAGCAAGCAGCTACCAGAAAATGTTTCTCTAGTTAATAAAATCTGTTTAAAGATGTGTGGAAAATGAGAGAGAAGAAATTGCAAATACCATTTTGGTATTTTTTTTTTTAAAACAAAACATTTTATTTACCAATTAATTGCAACTCATACAGTTAAAGGTACATTCCTCTTGTATTGTGCCCTATTTCCATATCCCCAGCAACTGTTTGTAATTGCTCATTTTAAATATTTTGCAACTTAGTTGATTACATCCCAACACTGTGTAGTTTAAAAGTGTTGTTGGAATACCTTTTTATGTTGTCATTTTATCTTCTTTATTGTTCAGCATGATGTAAAATCCCTGTATGAGAACTTTCACAGGTCATAAGTCACTGTAAATCATACTCTTAGAGTAAAAACCTAAACATTTAAAATTTAACTGTATACACAAACTTTCAGCATAGAATCATCAGTCTCTTGATGGTTATCCCTGTTAATTGAGACTTTTCCCACATTCCAAAAAAATGTTCCCAGCCACACTTACTTTGTCCGTGCATCTCCAGCGTGTACCCTGTATGTGTGAAAATATGCTGTGTAGCTTGGAGTGTAAAACTATATATGAAGGTCTCCTGGATTTGGTAGCATATCTAGGACTGATAAATGTGTCTAGTCCTAATTTGTGATTTGCCTGTCTGTCCTGCGGCTCCATTCTTGTCTGAGTTTATGTATAGATTGTTGATTTCTAGTTGTCCTTTGCATGCTCTACTTATTGGTATTTTTGAACTTGTGCACTCTAATCTGGCTTCCCATATATTTAATTTTTATTTCTTGAGTTCATTCCTCCTGTCTTTGCATCAGCTGTCTATATGATGTTGTGAGACCTAAGTAGGCTAATCTGTCTATCATGAAGACCAGATTTATCTTAACTCATTCTATGTACATACACTATCTGCATTAGCCATCTGTTGCCAAATCCCTGGTTCTGTCCCAGTTTTTTCCATTCTGTTGCTATAGTTTGCTGTCAGTCTGTCCCTGTTGCATTTCTTATGTTATCTAATCATCAGTAGAGTTTTTTCCCATTTTTTTAATTTCCTTCTGTTTAAGGAATCAAGAACCGTTTTTACCTAGATATGCTTGAACATAGTCTCTTATTCTCCCTTCTTGGTAGATCCCATACTGTTCCTAAATTCCCTACATTTTTGTTCCTGTTCCAGTAACAGCTCTTTCCTTTTTGTTATATAAAACTTGTCCTAGATGACATATAAAATAAGCTCACCTGGGATGCTTTGTGATAGTGTTGTAAATTTGGTAGTCCAAGCCCTCCCTTCTCAGCCTGCATTGTCAGTTTTCCATCCTTCCTTTCCCATTTGTTATTCCCATATAAATTGTTTTATCTGTCTTTGTTTTTATTTTGCCCCATATCTCTTGCAGTGGGTTAAAGTAGTATGCTTGACTGGCGTATAGTACCAGGGGACCAAGAATTTTTATTTTTTGCTTGTACCTTGCAATCTATATCCATTATCATTGTTTTCCAATGCTTAATTCTATAATTTTCTTAGCTGTATCTCTCCGTATTTCAACTGCAGCTTCATCTATGTCTTGCTTCAACCATATCCTTAAATATTTAAATTTCTCATGTCCTCACAAAAATGGTTAATGCTGGACCAAGTCAAAGCTGGGTGGATAATTCTGAGCAGTTACTTTTGTCGTTGCCTCATTTATTTTGTGCCCTGTTAATTGACCATAGTTTTGTAATTTCTCAGATAACACCCTCAATTTTTTTTCTGGTTCTGTAATATGTAAAAGTACATCATCCAAAAACAGAGCTGTGACAATGGAGGTGTTGCCAAACTTGTTTATATCATTTATTTATTTATTTAGCATTTTGTTAACCAGGAAAGTCCGACTTGGAACTAAGCCAATGGACTACATGAAAAGAGACATAGAGGAGCTCTCTGAGCGTGTAACCCAGGCCGGTATGACCCTGACCTTGAGTAGCATCTTACCCTCACCAAGAATGATGCCACAATATGAAGACAAGATGATCAATTTCAACAACTGGCGTAAGTATTGGTGTCATTCAAAGGGGATCCAATGCCTGTCAGCCTGGGATGACATGCTCGACAAGCCACTATACTTCGCTAGGGACGGCTTGCACCTGTCACCCCTGGGCTTTTGGATATTGGCGAAGGCTCTTGTTACCTCCATATTGCTTTTTTTAGGCAAGGCTCAAAAGACAAACCCACCTCCATATGTATCACAAGGGATAAGAAACTAAGAGTAATGCTACTCAATGCCAGAAGTCTAAACCTCAAGATGCACCCACTCGAAACTCTCCTTAGCATGGAGAACATCGATATCTGTGCAGTAACAGAAACCTGGTTCAAGGCTCCCGAGAGCACCCCAGCACTACCAGGTTATACCTCATACCATGCTTTTCAGCCCCAAAACTTGGACCGAACCACAAAAGGAGGGGGAGTATCAATATTCATCAAAGATACCCACACCTCCAGGTTGGTGGCACAGCATGAAGAATCAGAGACTATCCATGTGCAACTAACAGTGGGTAAAACTGCCTTCCAGTTTATAGCCTGCTACAGACCACCCTCTCAAACCCAGGAACCCCACTCGGCCTTCCTGAGAACACTGGAAAATATGAAGGTCTCTCCAAACACCATTATATTGGGCGACTTCAACTACCCAAACATAGACTGGGAGCATTACTGTAGCTCCAACACCCTAGCCCAAAGGTTCCTAGAACTTTATAAACTCAAATGCTATGAAACAACTTGTTACCACTCCCACAAGAGGAGAAAACATACTGGACCTGATCATCACCAACATGGGGACTCTATGCTCCAGACCAAAAGTGTATCCCTCACTGGTAAGATCAGACCATAAACTAATCTCACTGGATATTCACATCCCGACTCCACCCCCTGCCCTGAAAACCACAGTGAAAAACTTCTCTAAAGCAAATTTCACACTCCTCAAAACCTAGGTGGAATCCTTCAAAGCCCCTGGGCCTGTGGAAAATATGGCCCAGACCGCAGAATCTTTTATAAACGCATTCTCTGAACACCTTCAGGAATGCATGGATCATGCAATCCCACATAAAACCAAGACCCAATCCTCCAAAGGCAGACGCTCTGTCTGGTGGACCCCAGCCATAAACAAACTATACAATAGAAGGAGGAAGCCACTACATGATAGAGCAAAATCCCAAAAAGGGAAGGCATCTCTGATCAGTATTAGCAAAAAACTACGGGCACTCATAAAATCGTCTAAGGCCAGCTTCGAGAGAAAAATTCCACAGGACACTAAGGATAATCACAAGGCTTTCTTTAGCTATGGTAGGAACCTGGGTGGGAATTCCCAGATATGCTCAGAATTAGTCCAGAATGACAAAAAATACACCGAACCCACAGACATTGCCAACATCCTAGCTGACAGGTTCAGTGCAAACTACCCCCCCCCCACCAAAAGGGCAAATATCTATTCCCAGCAGAGTGCTGCCCCCCTGACATCTTAGATGCTCAGGTAATAGCTGCCCTCTCCAAAGCAAAAAACACAGCATCAATGGGGCCAGACGGTGTCCCGGGCTGCGTCCTACATGAACTCCAAGAAGAGCTAAACCCAAACATAAAACTACTGTTCAATCTCAGCCTTACTACAGGATATGTACCCAAAGAGTGGCTTACTGCAACAGTGGTCCCTCTCCACAAAGGTGGTGCCTCAACGGATCCTGGAAACTATCGCCCCATAAGACTGACTAGCTTGGTCTGCAAAGCTATGGAAAGGATCATCATGGACCTCATAAATAAAGATATTGGGGACCTACAGACAGTGGATCCTACCCAGTTCGGCTTTGTTAAGGGCAGATCCTGCCTCTTAAACCTGGTCGATTTCTTTGAAACCGTCACAAAGGCCATTGACAAGGGGAAGGTGGTCCACACAGCCTACCTGGACCTCGCAAAAGCCTTCGCTACAATACCCCACTCGGGCATTATAGATCAGCTCACCAGCTTAAATATAAACCCATATGTCACTAGATGGGTTGCAAACTGGCTCAAGGACAGAACCCACATGGTTAGAATTGCTGGAGCCATGTCAGACTCCAAACCAGTTACAAGTGGCGTCCCACAAGGCTCAGTCCTGGGACCTCTCTTGTTCGGTATATATTTCTCGGAGGTACAGGCCAACATGGAAGGACTGTGGCTGACCAGGTTCGCAGATGACTGCAAACTTGGCGCCATAATCGACTCTCCAGCCGACACAAGCATCCTCCAAAAGGGCCTCATAGAAACAGACAACTGGTGCCAGAGCCATGGCCTCAAGCTAAACGCCAAAAAGTGTATAGTCATCCACTTTGGCAAAAACAAAGTGCCCACAAATTACCACATAGGTGGTAATCCATTAAGTACAGAAGAAGTAATTAGGGACCTGGGGACCCAAGTTGATAGCAATCTCTCATTTGACAACCACATGGCCAAAGTGGTTAGAAAAACATTTTATATAGCCCACCTAATCATGAAGGGATTCACATCTAGATCAGGGGAGGTCATCGTGCCTCTTTACTCATCCCTCATCAGGCCCATAATTGAGTACAATGCCCCTTTTGGGATGTACATTACCAGACACCTGCAGCAACTGGAAAGACCCCAAAAGTACCTCACCAAGAGGATCAAAGGGCTCAAACAGATGCCATATGCTGCCCGGTTAAAGAAACTCCAGCTCTACTCAGTGGCATACCGCCTGCTCAGAGGCGATCTGTGCCTGACGTATAAAGCCATGTCCAACTTGGAATTAATGGACATGCTGCACCTCAGAAAATCCAAATCCCGTCGAGCTACGCGCTCGAGAGACTTGAACCTCAGCACTGAAATAAATAGGACATGCTGGAGGGACAGATTCATAACCCAGAGGCTCCCTTCACTCTGGAATAAAATCCCAGTCCAGGTTAGGCAGAGTCCCTCATTGACTCTCTTCAAGAGGAATCTTGATGAGTGGATGGGAGATCGTTGGTTTACCCCGGGTATCACTTCTGTGTCACTGTTAGACAGAGGCACAATATACTAACCTCGAAAAAGGGCATAGCAAAATTAATTTAAAATGGGTGGCAAAAGCCAAACACACTCTGGCTAGGCTTATAAATGCCCTAGGGCAGATAGCCTAGTATGAACCTATGAACCTAATAGCGTCTTAAATTTCTTGTTCCATTATTTTAGATGCCAGTTTTGTACCATCCTCCCTGTTTAACTTTGGTAAAGGCTAGATTGTTTAGCTATTCTGCCATATTATCACCTCTCACTTCTATTTCTAGCTCATTAGGTATAATTTATAGTATTCACTTATCGGTTAATTGATCTTGCCTGTTTTTAGATTTCTAATTTTTGTTACCTTTCTGTCCATTTTTTGCTTTTTTATTGTTTGAGTTAGGATTGTTGTTGTTTTGGAGTTATTTTCAGAGAAACAGAGCAGTACCGTTCTAATTGTTGATTTATAAGAATTATTCAAGTAGTCTAACAAATCCTTTCTGGTTTGTTTTACTTGCTCTTGAGTGCCTCTCTTTTGTTTTTCACTCATAGGAATTTACTGTAACTACTCTCCAACATTTCTCTCACCTTTGTCATTTTGCAATTTCCCATTACCCATACAAGTTCCCTTCCAAAATGTCTATTGATGTAACTGTGTCCCGCATAAGTTCTTCAAACCAGCTTTCAAACCTTCGCATTTTCATGGAATTGGCAGTGCTTCTCATAGTATTGGATATCTCTGGTGGTTTTGTTTTAGTCTGTATAGGGTCATGATCAGATTACAAAATGAAATTGTGTAACATTTGTTCCCAAAAGATAAACATGCTCCTTCCATGTGTAAAATCTGTCCAGTCTTTTTCCTGTATATCATCTGTCTGCGTAATAATTATAATTTAGTAAAGCATATTTTGACACTTAACACAACCCATAAACCAAATGGTTTCATAACTTTCTGTAAGTACTTTCCTCCAATTTGTGTTTTATACTTCTTGGTCCACCTGACACATTCTTAGCATTTGCTGTCATTATTCAAGTCTCCCGCAGTATTGGCATGCCTTTGTGGGATTCTTTTACTCACAATCTGCTTTATTTTTGCTGTGCTTTCCTTAAGGGGTAATTATACTGCTAGTATTATATCCATTCCCTTCCATTTCCCATTATTTAGTGTGTGTGTATATATATATATATATATATATATATATATATATATATATATATATATATATATATATATATATATATATATATATATACATATATATATACACATGTATATATATATATATATATATATATATATATATACATATATATATATATATATATACACACACACACACACACATATGTTTACCCAGTTTTTCTTTTGTTTGTATTTATAGTCCTTTTTCTAATTAGTATCAACACTCCTCTCTTTCTGTATCTCTCTTTAGCCCTATTTTAATAACCTTTCCCGCTGTATTCTTTTAGTTCCTTAATATGTTCTCTTTCATGCAAATCTCTCTTGTAGTATTGCAGTATCAGTTCATACTTTCCTAATGTTATGCCAGAATTCTCTTTTATTTCTCCTAATCTACAAGCTCATTTTCATAGCAGGAGAGTATTTTCTGACCCATGACTGTAGATTTCTTTGTTTCTGTTTTATACCTGCCTTTTTCTTCCTCCAGGGCCTCTTTTGCTTCCTTCGTTCAGTCGCTTTTATGAATTGTGTTCTTGGGTGTGGTTGTCAGTAGTCTCCACTGGGGCTGTGTGTTTATTGTAGCTGGGTTTCATTTCATATTCTATTTGCCATCCATTTTTCTTCCTTCTAACTCATCCCCAACCTTTAAATAAACTGTATGCACATTTATATTTATTTTCATTTTGGTCATATTGGCAACGCTCTGCATTAGCGACTTATAGTTTTCCATCTTTTACCTCTCTGTTGCAGAGCCTACTAGTGGGAATTGTTGTACTTGTGTTTTTGATATTGGTTGTCTTCACTTGTTCCCGTCTGTGTTTTTCTGTATAACCATGGGTTTTTGTTTGTATCTCATTAATTTACTCTTTCAAGTTTAAAAGATTGCCTGCAGTTATAGCTTAAGGAGTTAGTTACCGGCGTGTGAGCTGGATCATTTTAGGGTAAGCCCACATCTCTTCTATTTTCTTTGTTGTTGTCAAAGGAAAAATATACTTTAAAAATGTTCAAAACACTGTAGGTTCAGGTTAAGGCACTTTAATCTTGCAGCAAGGAGACAAAAACGTGCTAATACAGACTTTGTCTAACTAGAATCAGGAAATGCAAGCATTTTTATACATTTTCTAATAAGACATTGCCTACCAAGCTGACATAGTAAATCACAAGTTTTGTCATCATCATTTCATAATGATTGTTTTTACAATATTCTGCTGGTACTATCAATTTTTGTGAGAAACTTCCTAAGAAAAACAACGTGGCCTTGGCTACCACTGGTTAGATAAATGCAGTGTTACCATTCAAGGTACTATGGCTAATTCGAGCACAAAGCAAGTATAGATTGCAGTTCATTATTCTAACAGTCCTTTGTCTATGTTATCTCTAACTTCTGCAGCTGTGCATGTTCTCATACTTCGAACAGAGCTGATTGTTTAAAATCATTACATTACAGAATATTGCATTGTTCATTCATTTCTTCCTGACCTAGCAGATAATCACCTGCTTCTCAAGTACATTTCCAAAAGGCATAAACATGAATGAATATTGCTGTGCTAGCAATTACTAGGTCAGAGGGCATCTTGCAAGTTTCAGAAAGCACACTGCAGTTTCAAAAAGCATCTTTTAGTGTCATATGAAACTCAACTGTATATAAAACAGTGCATATAAAATAATGAAAAACGTGTTAACTTATTCAGTTTCTAATTAGCATTAAGCACATACATTAATACATATTTTTCTGACAGTTATTTTCCTTTTCCTTGCATGCCCTTATCTCATGGGGAGATGAAGGATGAGGTCACAGACCCTTTTTTGGTTGTCTTTCCATTTTTTCTTTTGGCTGGTTCCCACTACTCATCATAACATAATGCTGCCAACTCTTAATTGTCACATCAGTGAACAAGCCCCAACTCATTTCTCCTCTTTGTCTTTTTTTTCCTATGTACTAGTATTCATGCATGAGGAGATGTTATAGCTTCAGAACCACCCTCTGTTACAAAATTTAACTTCACATTACACCTCAACTTGCACTAGGGATAAAGGTCTGTATGTTTACTTGATTTTTTTTTTTTTAAGATTGAGAAGGCATCACTGGACCTCACAAAGGATTTTCTACTCACTCTCATTACTGCCAAGCAAGACGTAATCCCAGCTGTTTTTGAGAACTGGCCAGTTAGTTAAACCCTTAACTGGCCCCTACCTTTTCCTTTTAAAAGTATTTTGTATTGGTGTTTTTCTTGATTTATCTGATAAGGATGTGTTTTTTCGAAAAAGTCCCTATTATGCACCTTTTTGATCTTGTGTTGATAACACTCCATCTCTTAATTATGTTGGGCCTCCATGCCTAGTGTAAATTTGAGATGTAGTCCATTATTCATTAATGGTCACATCCCAAAGACTTTTCACTGACTTCATATGTGGCTGCACAATCTTTCTACTACAGTAAACTTTTAGCAATATACCAACCAGTTAAAAATAGTATTTAAGATAAAGCATTAAGGAAAAAAACATGCTACTTCGACATTTAGCATATTGTTTTGTTGGAATCATCCTCCCCATAATTTCCCCTAAATGTCTCAGTATAAGTAGATTAGCATAATCTTTTAACTCGTTAACACCTATGTGGTGTGGAATGCCACAAATCTAGCCACTTGCATGCATCCTTGTACTTAAATACATCTTCTGGAAAAAAAAAAAAAAAAAACGTAAAAAGCATGCGGTAAATAAATGTAAGTATTTTGTGAACAATAAAAGCTACTGAGTGTACAAATAACATTGCTATTTGTACAGGTTTAGTATAACATTGCTATTATTAAGAAGTATTCTTTATAGGGATGATAGTTTATTCATAGTCTTTCCATAAGTATGATAATATATTATAATTCACTCAAACCCAGAACTGCATTTTTTTTTGCTAAACCTTCACAAACATTCATGTCTTGAAAACTGTACAAGCTAAACACACATTGCTAGAACACTTTTATTAACTATACATAAGCTTAAACATGACTGCAAGAAATTCTTGAGTGCGTTAACTGAGATATTTTTACAGGTATGAGCACAGGAGCGCTACAGAATCCTGAAAGCCCAAAATCCTGCGACCAAAATCTCGAAAGTTCAAAATACTAAAAACACACAGGATACCAACACTTATTTCCAGTACAAGTACGTACAGAAACATATTACCCTTCAATTTTATGCAGTGGGCAAGCCCCCCTGCACCTCCCTTGTGGGGGGCTTCACCCCCCCCCCCACCCTGCTACTTAAATAGATCAACTCCGAGATTCCACTTGACTACACTAATGCACTTGGAGAACAGTAATATGGTTTGTGTTTTATTTGTTTCTGTATGTACTTGTGTTGGAATATAGTAAGTGTTGTATCCTATGTGTTTTCAGTATTTTGAGTTTTCAGTATTTTGAACTTTTGAGATTTTGATTTCATGATTTTGGTCTTCAGGAGTTTGGGCTTTCAGGATTCTGTAGCACTCCCATCAGCACATATGCTTGATTGCATAATCAGCAATATAAATAACATTGAACATCTCGCAAGATGTGCAACTTAAAGTGCAAATATCAGTGGCAGCTTTCTTCAACACCATCTAGGGTTTCAGCTATGCATTGCAATAGACTGTAAGTCACTTGTTTATTTTGAAGCATTACGTAATGTGGAAATACTGCTTTTTTTCATAATTATTAAAAAAAATAAGGAGCATTATCTCCAGTATAGTGTGATATAAATGGACATAAACAGTGAATTTTTCTTACACCATGTCATTTCTCACCATACTCCTCAGCAGCATGTTGGGGTCTCTCACAAAAATATGAAAATATAATATATTCTTTGTTAATTGCTGTTTGCCCTTTCCAGTGATGCATGGTATTAGCGGACAAGTTACTTAAAGAAGCCAGACCCCACAAGAGTCCGACTGCCATAATGTGGTACGGGTGTTAACTAGAAGCATACGAAATAGACAAAGGTTTGACTGAGTTAAGGTTAGATTTTCTGTTTCTTCCGTAGTCTTCCTATTCCCGAGTGCAGTTTTTTCTGTTACTATTTCCATTATCTGCTTCATGTGCTATTTGAGGAAATTTATATTTCTTTAATTTTGCCCTGCATTATCTTCTGGAAGACTGGGGACAGTTTGAGGCAGTTATTCATTCATTGAGCACTTTGTTTTCCTCTCCTTTTCCTGTGTGCTTCCCCTTTGGTCAGTGTTTTTGCTCTCTGTTGGCTTTGTGAGCTCATGTAGAGCTTATTTTCAGTCTAGATAAATTTTTGGGCCAAGTGGGTTAAAAAACGAAAATGAAAAACAGCAGAGTACAACAGTTTAAATTTTAAGTGCAGTTATTCGCATTTTCTAAAGCTGGGGTATGAAAGCATTACATTTTACTCCTGTATAAAAGAAGTAGTCATTATCTGTGTGCACTTGGGGGACTCTCCTGTTTTGAGAATTGTTCTTCTCCAGAGATTAGAGAGTATGTTTTCTTTCAGCTGATAAGCAAACTTCATAATTATGGGTCTCCTTTGCTGTGCTTATCTTTTTCCTGGCAGGTTAACTCTTATGTGCTCTTTCCACTGCAGTTTCTTCATTTGGAATATTTTTTCCACTGAAAGATGCAGTTAGTGAAGAACTTATAAGTAAGTCACCGCTTTCATCTTTTTTTTTTTTGGTATTGCCATAAGTCTTAGGTTTGCTTGTCTCCATCTATCTTTTAATTTTATTAATTTCTGTTGCGTATATTCCAGTTTTGTATGTGGTCTTAGTTTCTCTTTCTCTGCAATTTGAACTACTGAAAGTTCAACGGCATGTTTAGACAAGGCATCTTCCATTTCCAGCGTTTTTTTTTTGTTACTTACTGCCATATAGTCTGCAAGTGTTCCAGATTTCTTGATGAATCTGATCTGTTTTTAATCTCATAACTTGCGGGCAACTGCCCACTATTGTTTGTAGACTGAGCTGATTCCTAATGTTTTTTTCCACCTCTAGTCCAAAGCCAAGTTCATATCTAGTTTATTTGCTCCCTGTTCTACTATCTCTACTGATCTTTTTCCCTTTATTCGATGTTCGTCGTCTCCCATTGCTGCAGTCCTGACTAATGGGTACTCCGCTGCCCACCATCGGCCCGAATACCAAAGGGCTAGATCTGGCGTCGGTCATGGCGCCCGAGACTGACGTGGTGTCAGTATAAATGCGCATGACCGACGCCATAACATCAGTCTTTCTTGCCGCATGGTCCTGAGCAGAAGCAGAATTTGCAAGTGCCGTTCGGCGTTCTGGAATTGTCGGTTTTCGAGTTTCAGACCGGAGACCAAGTTGGGCTAAGTACCCCATTGGGGACATTTTTTTTTTTTTTGTCTTTTTCTTGCCTTCAGTATTGACGGATGTCAGAAAAAGTTAATAACTGTATTTCTTGTGGGAAACAGATTCCTCATAGGGATTACCATTCACTCTGCATTCCTTGTTTAGGGCCTGAGCACGACGTTGTTGGGTGTCGCTTTTGTGCTACTTTTACTAAGCGTACTATTAAACGTCGGTTGGACTGTGCTAGGCTGGTGTTTGGTAAACGTTGTAATTACAACATGCCGTCGGATTCTCCGACGACTGGCTCTTCTAAGAAGCGCAAAGAAAAGTCTTTGCGGTCCAAGCAGGATGAGGCGTCCACTCCGGACGTCGGTCCTGTAGAACCACTGGCTGCTTCAGTGGCTCTTTCTGACAGTGTACCAGAGTGTCAAGGGGAGCCTTTGTTACTACAGGGGGTGGCTTCTCCTGTGTTAGGCCAGGGTGAGGGTGCTCCTCTGTTGTCTGTGGCTCCCTCCCCTCATAGGGTGGTTAAGCCTCCTCCTTCTCAAGGCAAAGGCCATTCTAAGTCTAAGTCTGCCCTTGCGGGTGCTTTTCCCCAGGGTCCAGCTCCTAGGAAGCACATGTTAAAGATGGCTGAAGATTTGATTTCTTTAATTAGGGGTTCCATGCCTCCCCCTGAGAAGAGGCCCAGGGTAGGGACAGAGTTGGAGAGTTTGGTTCAGTCTTCCAATGAGTCAGATTCCTCTGTGGAAGACCTTCAGGATTTCTCCCTATTCTGATTCGGAGGCTGAGGATGCTTCTCCCTCTGGCCCCTCCAGAAGATTTTTCTTTCTCTGAAACTTTGCATTCCATGAGAGAACATTTCAAATGGGAAGGCCAGGATTATTCTGATTCTCGTAAAAGGCTGAGAGAATTTTTGTTTTTGCCTCAGCACAGGCCCTTGGCTATTCCTCCTGTACTGGATGTTGTTCAGGATGTATTTTCTGAGGCTGCCCTTAACCCAGATTCTCTGCCTCCTGCCCCTGTTAAACCAGATAGATACTACAGGGTTCCAGAAGCTCACAAGTACTTGTTTAAGAGCCCTAGGGCTGATCCAGAAACTATTTCTCAAGGCCCCAAAGGTGTTAAGGCTTCTGTGGTTAAGAATCCAGTTCCTTTGGACAAGGATGCTAGGGCCCTGGATAGGTGGGGTAAAAAACTGTATACCTCTTCTACTTTGGCTATGAGGGCTTTAAATTGTCAGTTTCATATGCTCAGGTATCAGAATTTTTTGTTAAGTCAATTGAAATGTAAAGTTGATGCTTTAGCTGCAGGTATTGACTGTAAGGAGCTTCAGGATTTAGTGCATGCTTCAGACCAGGTTGGTAAGCATTCTTTGCAGTGTGGTTTTGATGCTTTACAAGCTTCTTCCAGGGTGGCTGCTACTAGTTCTGTTGTTCGCAGACATGCCTGGCTTAAACATCAGTCCTTGTCAGAGCATGTTAAAGCTCGAATTATGGATGCTCCTTTGCAATCTGATGTTCTTTTTGGCCCTCCAGTGGAATTAGTTTTAAAAAAAATGGAGGAAAAAGCTAAGTCTATGCAGACGGTTAAGGACTTTTTACAGGTTCAGCCCCCTAAGTTCAATAGGAATTGGCCTGCTAAGGGATGGTCTTTTCCCTCTTCGGATTTTCATTCTAGGGGCAAGTCGAGGCGTAGTAGAGGTAGGGCTTCCTTTCAGGGCCCTGTTACTTCTAGGTCTTTGAGTCCTTCTACCCCTTCTGCTGGGGAGGGCAGGGGTCAGTCCTTTCGGAAGCAGACCCAATGACCTGTGTCTTCAGCTGCCGGACTCTGCTTTGCTGGCAGCTCCTCTGGGCGGAAAACTGGGACTTTTCAAAAGGAATTGGCATTTGGTTACCCAAGACGAATGGGTGTTGGACATTATAACTCGAGGCTACAAATTTTATTTTCACACATTCCCGCCTTTCAAAGGTATGCCGGATGTGCCTTATCAGCAAAGACTGGAAGCACAGGCACAGATTTCTTCTCTGCTCCAGTTGGGAGCAATACAGGAAGTTCCTTCATGAAAGGGGCACAGGGTTTTATTCCCGTCTTTTCTTAGTGCCAAAGAAGGGAAATACTTGGAGGCCCATTCTGGATTTATCCATTCTAAACACCTTTCTGGAAATTCAAATTCAAGATGTTAACACTGCAACAGCTGTTGCCTATGCTGGGCAGGGATCACTGGATGGTGACTTTGGATCTCAAGGAGGCCTATCTTCACATTCCTATCAGGCCCAGTTGCAGGAAATTCCTGAGGTTTTGGACTGGGAATTTGCATTATCAGTTCTCTGCATTGCCCTTTGGCTTATCTACTGCGCCCAGGGTATTCACAAAAGTCCTGGCTCCAGTAATAGCTTTTCTCAGGCTAAAAGGAATTCAGATTTATCCTTATCTGGACGATTGTTTGATACTGGCTCAAGGCAAGCACGAACTACTTCGACATCTGCGGTATGTGATGACAGTTTTCAGATGCCTGGGGTATTCTGTGAACGAAATAAAGTCCAGTCTAGTACCCTCACGAGAGATGTGTTTTCTGGGTGTGAGACTGAATACAGCGACTCAGATGGCATTTCTTACCCCGGACAAACAAAGAAATCTTCACCAGTACTTCCTACAGCTATCAGTTCTGTCCAGGCTGACTGCAAGGACAGTCCTTCAAGCCTTGGGGTTCATGGCATCTTGCATTCTAGTACTTCCCAATGCCAAACTGCATATGAGGAAGTTACAATGGTATCTCAAAAGCATTTGGACTCAACACAGCCACGATTTGGACACTGTCATTCGGATTCTTCCTTGCATTCAGAAGGAATTTGTGTGGTGGGCTCAGGAATGTCACCTAAACAAGGGACTCTCTGTGACCCAACCAGAGGCAAGTCAGATATTAACGACAGACGCCTCTGAGTCAGCCTGGGGTGCTCATTTCAAAGGAAAATGGATTCAAGACCTTTGGCCCCCGGAGTTGCTTCACTTGCATATCAATATGAAGGAGATGCTGGCAGTTCAATTTGCCTTAAAAGCATTCAAGGATCTACTTCGACCGGGACTGGTGTTGATTCGAACAGACAACACAACTGTCATGTGGTACATCAACAAGCAGGGGGGAACTCATTCTTACCCTCTTTGCAGACAAGCAATGCTATTATGGGAAACTGCTTTGAATCTGCACATCACTCTTCGAGCACAGTTTCTGCCAGGGGTACAGAATTCGTTAGCGGATGTTCTGAGCAGGCAAATGGTGGATCCTCACGAATGGAAGTTGGATCCTCAGGTGTTTCATCAGTTGACCATGGCTTGGGGAACTCCAGACATAGATCTGTTCGCTTCTCCTCTGAATTTCCAACTACCTCTGTTTTGCACAAGGCTGTTTCATCCGAAAGCCTGGAAAATAGATGCACTATCCTTCAGTTGGAGCAACCTTCACATGTATGCCTTTCCTCCTCTGCCTCTTCTTCCAAAAGTCCTGTTGAAAGTCAGGAGGGACAAACCGTGCATGATCCTTATAGCACCGGATTGGCCTCGTCAGCATTGGTACCCTCTGTTGAGGAGCTTAATTCAGGGGGCCCCTTGGCCATTACCACGGATTCCTCACTTATTGTCTCAAGAAAACAATCATTTTCTCAATGTCAGGGTGCAATCCCTCCACCTGACAGCCTGGCGCATTCAGTTTTAGAGAATGAGGGCCTTCAGCTCCCTCAACAAGTTTTGGATGTTCTTTTGGAAGCCAGGCGTCCTAGTACTCGAAAAGTTTATGCTGATAAATGGAAGAGATTTTTTCTTTGGAGTTCAGCTGAAGGCTTTGATGTCACATTGCCTGATTTGAGTTGTACTTTGCAATATTTGACTATGTTATTGGACAAGGGTTTGTCTTTCTCTTCTGTTAAAGTGCATGCTGCAGCTATTTCTGCTCACTATGATGGTGACCCTCCTTTATTTTCACATCCATTGCTTAAACAGTTTCTTAGAGGGGCAAAGAATATAAGACCCCCACGGAGGGCTCCTACTCCTACTTGGGATCTTAATTTTGTTTTGGAAAAGCTGACTCTGCCTCCTTTTGAACCTGCAGCTACGGCTGACTTGAAGTTGTTGTCTTGGAAGACTGCTTTTTTATTGGCTGTTACTTCTGCTAGAAGGGTATCTGAATTACAGGCTCTCATGGCAGTGGAACCTTTTCTGATTTTTCACCGTGACAGAGTTTCCTTGCGCATTAATCCTACTTTTCTGCCTAAAGTGATTTCTAATGTGGCATTGAACCAATCTATACATTTGCCTACTTTTTATGCTAACCCCCAAACTGAAGGGGAAAAAGTTTTGCATTCTTTGGATGTACATAGGCAGTTACGATATTATTTGTTCAGAACCAGAGAGTTCAGAAGTTCTCAACAGTTGTTTGTTTCTTTGCGTGACTTCACGTGGAAAAGCTGTCTCGAAACAAACTATTTCCAAGTGGATTGGCCATTGTATTGCTTTGTTCTCATCATGGAAAAGAGGTTCCAGTTGGGATCAGGCCTCATTCTACTAGGGCTACGGCCACATCTACTGCTTTTTTAAGAGGGGTAGCTACTAAAGACATTCTAGAGGCAGCTACCTGGAGTTCTGTACATACCTTTACAAAGCATTATCATTTGCCTCTTTATTCTAGGTCTAGGGCTGGGTTTGCCACTGCAGTCTTACAGGGCATGTCTGCAGCTCCTCAGGCTATTTAGTTGACCAACCTCCCTTTTTTTTCCGTTGCTCTGGGATTCTACCCATTAGTCAGGACTGCAGCAATGGGAGACGACGAACATAGTACAGTTTTGTACCTACCATAAATGTAGATGTTCGAGGATCTCCATTGCTGCAGTCCAATTTTCCCTCCCTCCTTCCCCCATTTTCTTTTTAGTTTGGGGTTTTTGGGTGGTGTTTTTTTTTTGCATTCTGACATCTGAGGCAAGAAAGACTGATGTTATGGCGTCGGTCATGCGCATTTATACTGACACCACGTCAGTCTCGGGCACCATGACCGATGCCAGATCTAGCCCTTTGGTATTCGGGCCGATGGTGGGCAGCGGAGTACCCATTAGTCAGGACTGCAGCAATGGAGATCCTCGAACATCTACATTTATGGTAGGTACAAAACTGTACTTTTTGTATCTGTTGTATAGGAGTGTGAAGTTGTTTTCTTGCTACTGTTTGCTAGTTATTTAATGGCTTTTTTCCTTTTTTTGCTTTTAGCTAGTTTCCAGCAAGAAGCTTCACCTGGAGTCATCATCTGTCTTGCTGCCATACTGGAAGACTTTTTTTGTCTTGTCCAAAAGCAGCAGTCTAAGCATTCATTCTAAGACATGTTAACACAGATATTTAATAAGCAGATGAAACTGGAAGAAAGAATAGTTGGATAAGGCACTACTGAGTCTCTTCTGCTGCTTGTGGCAAAAAAGCAGTGCCTGTGAAACAGGGCTAGAACCATCCCCCCCCCCCCCTTGGGACTTAATTATTTCCTGGCCTGGCTCCAGTGCCCCTGTCCATGCTAGGTCTACCAGTTCATCTCCTACCTCCTCAGACATACTTCCAATGTCTCTAGGGCCATTTGTGGATTTTAAGTGTGTTATGGGGGCTCAGCCACCTCTGCTTCTGTCCTGTTTTTTTCTTTCTTTAATGCCCTACTCACTCCCTGCCCCGCACCCACTCTCGTTGAAAAATCCGAGGGCAAGTACCCTCACTGGAACATGCCTCACTTGAAAGTATCAGCAGCAAATGTCCATATCCTCCCCTGGACAGGCACACCTATTCCTCCTTGCTGTTTCATCAGTTACAAGTGCCAGAGTAGTCTAGGGTGTAATTAATTTTATGGATAAGCTATGAGGAGTGGGGCAAAGAGCAGAACTGACTTGAGGAAAGCAGACAGTTGAACAAATAACAGTTGTGGTGGCAATTTTAAAGGTAACACATTCCGGTGTGCAGTAAACAAAAAAGATAGTAAAGACTGTGTCAAGCAATAGTGAGTATTAAACTAAACTAAATGTGCCAGAGGAAAATAGGAAAGGTGCATGGTGATATTGGGAAATGATCTTTATAGTCAGTGTTGCAATACTGATCCTTGGATCTTCCTGCCATGCAGAAGCCTGCTACGAACCCAATTTCCAGAGTCTTTTCATCATCCCTAGCTGATGGATGTCAGGGTATTAGAGGGGTGTCTGTCAGCAGCATCTTCAGTTCTTTCTAGCCTTGCAGTCTGATGTGCTTCTACTTTTACCTAATGCAGTCCATTGGTCAGTTTGTTTTTTAGCGAATGATTTTCAGATAAGTACCTCATTGGGGAAATTCTTTTCAGTTGATTAATGTTCAAAAAAGTTAGTTGCTTGAAATGTGGGAAACAAGTCCTATGTTAAGATTTTCATTAGTTTTGCCTGTTTTGTTTGGGGCCTCAGCACAATGTTTCTAATTGTCAGGATTGTGTTAGGTTTAGAACTAAAACCCTTTAAGCATAGGTCCAAAGTCCTTATGGCGCACACTGAATTTGCAGTACCAGCCTCTTCTCCCTCCTCCTGTGACCGTGGCGATCCTTCTGGTCTGTAACTATGTCAATCAGTGACTGAGACACTTTTTTGCAGCCCTAGGCCCGGCAGTGTCCAGGCTGTAGCCTGTTGGCATGACCCCTCAGGTAGCTTCCATGACTACAGGCCACTCAACTTTACTCTCCGAACTTCTATGTTGGACAAGTCTGAGGTTGCTCAGTAGGCCAAAACTTATGTCGAATGTAGGATGTTCTTCGTGTTTCACTGTTGCAGTCATCACATTTGGGTTATCCTGCCAGAGGTAGCCCTCAGTCGGCCTGAATACCAGAGGCTTAGTATTTCTGCGTCAGTTGCTCTTGCTCCAGGACTGACGTCAGGTCATCAGTGGTATAAAATCAGGCAGCCGCGACCATTACATCAGTCTTTCTTGCCGAGGAGCCCAAAAAAGAAGCAGTTTGCATGAGTGCCGGTCGGCCACTAACTGAGTTTTTGTTTCCAAATTGAAGTTTAAGTCTTCTAAAGCTAAGTACCCCATTGGGGATCCTTTTTTCTTGCTCTAACCGATGTCAGAAAATGTTAACAATTGTCTCTCCTGTGGAAAGCAAATACCACAAAGAGACTTTCATTCTTACTGTGTCACCTGTTTAGGCCCAGACCACGACGTCCCCTGCTGTCACTTTTGTTCTTTGTTCAACGCCAGAACTGTACGTTGTCGGGCCCTTATTGGGGTCTATATTAGAAGACCAAATGTTTAGGTGATCGAACACCTAAACATCGATCTTCTTATATCGAACCGCACAATGTCAAACGTCCCAGGGGAAACGCGTCCCTCGGCCACAACACAAAAAACATTACATGTAAATTAAGTGGGGGCTTCGCCCCCCCCAGACATGGGGAGCTGTGCCCCTCACCCCCCCAACTAAATATACCAACTCCGAGATCCCTCAACAGTAGGGAAATAGCAAACTCTGGCAAACGGCCAAGGGAAATCTTTCCCTGCGTTAAATCTGCAGTTTGCTGTTTTTTGCTTTCGATATTAGAAGATCGATGTTTAGGTTTTCGATCATCTAAACATTCTGTCTTTTAATGTAGACCTCCCTTATTGTAGCTAGATATTTTCACTCTCAGCCCTCTAATTCCTATATGGCTTTGCTAAGCCATCCGACTACCGATCTTCTGAAAAAACATAAAGATAAAGACAGAGACAGATCGCACAGGTCCAAAACTGCCGATGACGCTTGCGCTAAGCTAGTCACCGGTTCTCTGGTCCTCAGTGAGTCTCTTTCGTAGCCCCTGATGCCCGGTTCTGTGGTTTCGCAGGCTGCTACCGAGACTCTTTTAGAGTCTGGTATGCCGCGAGACTCTTATTCGACTAAGGATCCTGCGGATGTCCGGAGCCGCTGAGCAGGCACTGGCTTCCGAGGAAGTACTTCGCTATACTGATACTCTACACAGACCAGCGACTTCTTTCGCATCTTCATTTCTTTCTGAAACTACCGAGTTTCTAAGGCCCAGGGTACGAACCACACCCAAAGAATGACGACCAAAACTCATGCACCTGCTTCCTTGTCTCAATCTCAAATGCTTGAAATGGCGGAAGACCTTATTATGCTTACTGGGGGAAGCCAGGCTTACCCCTTCCAAAAGAAAGAGACTTATCCCCAGTAGTTTTATCTGAACAGGAGTCCGATAACTCAGATGTAGCTGTATATGAAGATATGCAACCCCTCTCTAAGAGAATTCTGATGCAGAGGAATCCATTCCTTCAGCCTTTCCACCCGAGGATTTTTCATTTGGGGAAACCCTTCATAATTTAAAGGAGCATTTCCAATGGGAATGTCAAGACTAGCTTCAGTCAAAAAAGAGACTCAGGGAATTCTTTGATTTACCACAGCACAGACCTTTGGCCATTCCTCCTGTCCTGAATGTTGTGGATGATGTTTTTATGGAATCCAGTTTGACTCCTGACACCCTTCCTACTGCTCCCAGGAAACCTGACTCACAAATTTCTTTTCAAAAATGTTACTGCTGACCCAGAGGTTATCTGTCAAGGACCTAAAGGAATTAAAGCAACTTCAGCTAAGAATCCCACCCCCTCAAATAGGGATTCCATAGCTTTAGACCGATAGGGTAAAAAAGTGCACACCTCTGCTACTCTTGCTATTAGAGCATTAAATTGTCAGTTCCACATGCTGAAATATCAGGAGAATACCATGGAACTCCTCGAATAAAACATTTCTTCCTTTCCTGCTTGTGCAGAAAATAAAGAATTGCAAGAGCTAATGCATTCTTCAAGTCAAGTAACTAAGCACACCTTGTAATGTGGCTTTGACACCCTAGAAGCATCTTGCAGGGCAGCAGTCACTGGTTCTGTCCTTAGAAGGCATGCTTGGCTTAAGGAACAGACCTTGCCAGACCATGTCAAATCCAAATTGTTGGATGCACCATTGAACATAGACAACTTATTTGGCACCAAGGCAGAAGAAGTCTTAAAAAAGGTGGAATAAAAAGCTAAATCTATCCAGACAGTTAAAGACTTCTTACAAGTCCAGCCTCTGAGGTTCAGTAGGCATTGCCCATCCAAGCACTGGTCTTTTCCTGCCCCTTCCAGGCCAGCTCAACCCAAACCCAGGGGAAGCAGATTCCTCAGACAGCAGCCCCAGGGAATGCAGAGATCTAAGCAATGGAGTTCTGCCTCTTCAAAAACAGGGAGTGCAAAGCCCCCCCCTTATGGTAAGAACTCGCAATGACTTTACACCTCCACCCCTTACCTCTGCCCACCTGCTTGTGCCCCCAGGAGGAAAACTCTCCTTCCACGCAAGCAACTGTGCCACTATTACCAATGACTGATGGGTCCTCAACATTGTCCCAGGGATACAAATTTTATTTCCACACTGCACCAACCCCAAAAGGGTTCCCAGTTCTTCTTCCAAACCAGTGGGCAGAGGCCAAAAAGCAAGTCCTTTCCCTGCTGTCCATGAGGGCAATACATCATGTTCCTGCAGAACAGGTAGGCCAAGGTTTCTACTCCAGACTCTTCCTGGTACCCATAAAAGAGGGCACATGGCACCCCATCCTCAATCTATCCATTCTAAATACCTTTCTTGTGATACCAAAATTCATAATTCTCTCCCTCCAGCAACTTCTACCAATGCTTTCCAAGGATGCTTGGTTAGCCATCCTAGACCTAAAAGAGACCTGCCTACACATCCCTGTCAGGGATTCATGCAGGAAATACCTTTATTTCAGGGCAGGATCTATGCACTTTCCGTTCTCTGTGCTTCCCTTTGGCTTATCCACTGCTCCCGGAGTTTTCACAAAATGCCTGGCTCCCACCATTGCTTTTTGCAGACAAAGAAATATTCAAATTTACCCATACTTAGATGATTGTCTGATTCAGTCAGGAAAAGCTGTTACAGCCCCTGACTTTTGTAAAGGGCCTGCTGACCTCCCTGGGGTATACTATCAATGAAAAGAAATCAAAACTAGTCCCCACACAAAAAAAATGTATTCCTGGGTGCAAGCATGGACACAGCATCCCAAATGGCATTCCTTACTCCAGAAAAACAAGCCTACCTGACCGGCTACTTTTCTCAACTAGCCACCAAAACCCAGTTAACCACAAGGAAAATCCTGCAAGCTCTAGGGTTCATGACTTCCCGCATCCTACTAATTCCATATGCCAGACTGCATATGAGGAAACTACAATGGTACCTAAAAAGCCTTTGGTGTCAACACTCTCAAGACCTGGAAACTCTCAAACCAATGATACCTTGTCTAAGGAAAGATTTTCTTTGGCGGGCAGCAGCTTGCAACCACAACAAGGTACTTCCCTTCTCACAACCTCACGCCACCCAGACCCTCACCACAGACACATCAGACTGTGCCTGGGGTGCACACCTGGACGGCAGGTGCATTCAGGGCCATTGGAGCCCAAATCAAATACATCTGCACATCAACCAAAAAGAGATGCTAGCTGTTCAGCATGCCCTGACAGCCTTCAGACCCCTAGTCTCCCTGGGGCCTCTACTGATCAAAACAGACAACACCACAGTGATATGGTATATCAACAAGCAGGGAGGGATTCACTCTTGTCTTCTCTGCAGGCTCCCCATGACCCTTTGGCACACGGCCTCAGCCATGCAACTATACCTGCTAGCACAATTCCTGCCAGGCTCTCTCAACTCTCTGGCAAACAACTTAAGCAGAAACCTGCTAGACTACAGAAATTTCACTTTGTAACCCAGAAATGGGGCACCCCGAAGGTCGACTTCTTTGCCTCCCACTCCAATCATCAGCTCAGAAAATTCTGCACCAGGGAACCTCACAGCAAGGCCTGAAATCTGGATGCTGTATCCTTCCAGTGAGTAAACCTCTCAGTCTGTGCATTTCCCCCTCTACCACTCATATCAAGGGTACTGCTCAAAACAAGGGAGGAAAAACAGAGGGCAATCCTAATTGCCCCAGACTGGCCACACCAACACTGGTATCTACTGCTGTGCAGCCTATCACCCCTGTCACCATGGCACTTAACACAGATTTCAACACTCCTTACCCAGGGGAATGGAGAATTCATGAATCCCCAATTGCAGACCCTCAACCTGGCAGCCTGGCTTATTCCCTGACCACCCCTCAGGCCAGCCTAAGCAAACATGTCCTAGACTAGATGTTATATTATATGTGAGGCCAGGCACCCCAGCAGTAGGAAATCCTATGCTGACAAGTGGAAAAGGTTTTGCACCTGGATCCAGGCTAAGGGAGCTGGAGCAACACAGCCCTCCCTACCTCTCATCCTGGATTACCTGGCAGACCTACTACACAGGGGTCTTTCCTTCTCTTCTATTAAAATTCATGCCTCTGCCATCTCTGCTCATTACAGCACAGAGCCTCCTCTCTTCTCACACCCTCTCATCAAACAGTTCCTAAGAGGGGCTAACAACTTAAGGCCACCCAGAAGAGCTCCTACCCCAGCTTGGGACCTTAACTTTGTGTTGGAAAAACACACCCTATCCCCCTTTGAACCTGCAGCTTCAGCAGAGTTAAAATTTCTCTCCTGGAAAAAAGCCTTGCTTCTGGTCATCACTTCAGCTAGAAGAGTATCAGAGCTACAAGCACTCATGGCTGTAGAGCCCTTCTTCATATTCCATGCTGACAGAGTCTCACTCAGGACTAACCCATCATTCATGCATGAAGTGGTATCCAATGTGGCTCTCAACCAATCCATACATTTGCCCACCTTTTTCCCTAACCCACAAAACAAGGGGGAAAGGATTCTGCACACTCTAGATGTGCACAGACAGCTCAGATTCTATCTGGACAGGATTAAATCTTTCAGAAAAACTGATGAATTGCTAGTCAGCTTTGCTGCAGGAGCAGAGGGAAAGGCCATATCCAAACAAACTATATCCAAATGGATAGCACAGTGCATCCATTTCTGCTACAGACAGCACGGGAAACCACCCCCAAAGGGATCCAGGACACATTCCACCTCTGCAGCCTTTCTCAGAGGGGTCCCCACCAGGGACATCCTGGGGGCTGCAACATGGACACCTGCTCATACCTTCACCAAGCATTACCACCTGCCTATCTTCTCCAAATCCATGGCAAGCTTTGCCACCGCAGTCTTGCATGGTATCCTAGTCAGCCCACAGTCTTCTTGACTGCCTCCACCCTTTTCTTCAGCTTTGGGAATCAACCCAAATGTGATGACTGCAATAGTGAAACATGAAGAACATAGTACAGTTGTGTACACTTACCATAAATGTAGATGTTTGAGTGTATTTACTGTTGCAGTCCTGGTTTCCCTCCCTCCATCCTCCTTGTCTTTCATGCTCTTCCTCTCTCTGTACAGGGATTTTTTGGTATTTACTTTTTACTGGTGGTGGTCTTCCACCATAACCTAGCTCCCTATTTGGTGGGCTCCTGACAGTTGGGGTAAGAAAAACTGATGTAATGGCGTCGGCTGCCTGATTTTATACCACTGACGACCTGACTTCAGTCCTGGAGCGACAGCAACCGATGCAGAAATACTAAACCTCTGGTATTCGGGCTGACTGAGAGCTACCCCTGGCAGGATAACCCAAATGTGATCACTGCAACAGTGAATACACTCTAACATCTACATTTATGGTAAGTGTACACAACTGTACTTCTTTTTCCACACCTTCTACCAGGTCCAACACCCTGGTCATCTAAATGAGTGCTGTGTTTACCCATATTAAACAGTTGCCTAAATCAGAACAAACGGCCAGTTTGCCTCAGCCTACTTTCCAGTCATCTGCTGTGACTACTGAGGTCAAAACTCAGTATATTCTAAATTACACATGAATTCATGGCCTTTATGAAGTCCTGGAAGCCCAAAGTGGCACCACACAGACAGCCTCTCTAACCTCTTTCAATAAAAGACCAAGAGAGATTGTCTTTCGGTAAGAGTCTGATTCTTCAGAATCTGAGGATGAGATGGAGATAGCTAATTTTGAACAGCCCCCCCCCCCCCCCCATCCTGATTCTGATTCAGATGATACCATTTCTTTGGCCACTCCCCCGGAATGTTTGTCCTTTGGGTATACATTTCTTAGGATGAAGGGGGATTCTGTCAAGCTCAGACTCATTACAGGCAGCTTCTAAGTCTGCCAACCCCCAAACCACTAGCTATCCCTCCAGTCTGTATGGTGTTAGATGATGATATTGCAGGCATCTTTTTCCTCCAGACTCCCTACCTCCTGCACCATGGAAGCCCGATAGTGTTTTACAGAGTGCTTGATTCTCATAGCTTGATATTCTTAAACATCTGTTCAAGAACCCACAAGTTTGACCTATCTGTTCTGTCTGTTGAAGCCACTAAGGGAGCACCTAAGCCTCCCACTGGACATCCCTTACTTAATGACAGAGAAGGTAGACTACTGGACAGGTTTGTGAAAAAGAAATATACATCTGCCAACCTATCTATGAGGGCTCTTAACTGTCAGTTTGCCATGTTAAAATTAGTCTCCTTGCAGCAATAAATTCTTGACAAAGCAGAGGGCATTTTAAATACATTCTTACTAAAGCGCAAGGTCCTTGAAATGTGGTTATGACGCATTAGATGTTTCCAGCAGAGCAGCGGCTACTGGCTATATCATCAGGAGGCAGGATAGGCTTAGGACATGCCACGTTCTGACCAAGTAAAGGCTGAGTTTTTGAATGACCCATTGGATAAAGAATTCCTTTTTGGGCCTCCTGTAAAGAAGCTCTTTGAGAAACTGGACAAGAAAGGAAAACAGACTGTAAAAGTAGTTTACTTGTCCCCAGTTCCTAGGTATAATGAATATAATAGAAATTATCCTTCCAAATCTTGTCCTTTGCTACCCAATCAAGATAAGGAGAGTCCTCCCTGATCTAAAAGACCAAAACAGTCGAGAAGATGGCAACCCAAGCAATGCCCTAGGCCTGAGGGTCCCAAGATCCTCCTCTCCAGGAGAGAGCAGCTGTGGCTGTCTATAGCTCCTCCCCCATCCATTCCGCTAGTAGAAAGACTCTCTTCCTTTCTGCACCAGTGGAAACTCATCACTTCAGACCTGTGGATACTAAACACCATAGAAAAAGGTTACTTCATCCAAATCAGAGAGACCTCCCTTCCTAGCAATACCGAAGCTTCCAAAGGGCCAGGAAGCTCCCTTTCTACCCATCCTACAAGAGCTTTTGTAATGGGAATCCATCCATCCAAACCCTGCAGGGGAGGAGGCAACAGGATTCTACTAAAGACTTCCCTTAGTACCAAGATAAGAAGGTACTTGGAGACCAGTTTTGGACCTCTCCAAGTTAAACAAGTTCCTAAACATCCCTAACTTCAGGTTGCTAACCGTACAGAAATTGCTGCCAGTGATCTTTCCAGGAGCATACATGGTTACAGTAGACCTGAAATATGCCTTTCTTCATGTTCCTATAGCAGATAAACAGAGAAGGTACCTTTGATTTATAGCAGCAGGTTCCTACTTCCAATTCAGTGTTAAACCATTTGGTTTTTCCACTGCTTTCAGAGTAGTCACTAAATGTCTAACTCCTGTTATAGTTACTACCAGATACTAAGAGTGCCCATTTACCCCTGTGAGCATGAATGTCTCATCCATGGAAAATAATCCCTGGAATTTTAAACAGCCTTACAGGCTACCATGGACTGTTTTCAGGTGTAGTCCTCACCTTTAGTCTTAAGTCCCAACTTCAGCACCAGACAAGAATCTAGATTCTGTTCAACAGAAAACCTTCTTGCCCAAAGACAAGGTAGTCTTTTGACAATTTCTAGTCAGTCTATTGACAAAGCAGACAATCACAGTAAGGATGTATCTGAGGGCCCTAGGGTTCATGTAGTCATGAATCCTATTGTTCCCCTTGGCAAAATTTCACATGAGAAAACTTCATAGATTTCTGAAAAACTCCTGGGAGCAACACACACAATCCCTGGAAACCCAGGTGCCTCTCTTATCATGCCTCAAAAGAGAGCTGCTTTGATGAAAAGACATCATCAAGTTGAATCCAGGTGCGGTGTTTTCCCTACTAGAGACAGACAAAGCCATCACCGCAACCAGTTTTGAGAATGCATGGGGAGCACACTGGCTTCTTGAGAGTGCAGGGTATCTGGATCCCAAACCAAAAAGAATTGCTGCAGTCTTTCTAGGTATGAAATACTTTCAGCATTATCTATCTCCTGGCACACTGCAGATTTGAACAGACAACACTACTGTGTGGTACATCAGTAGACTAGGGGGGACTTATTCTCACCCCGTCTGCAGTCTATCAAGAAAGATTTGGCTATTGGCACAATTGCAATTGACTCTGATAGCATCCTACATCCAGAACAATGCCCTAGCAGATTCATTCAGCACTAACATTCTGGACCACAGTGAAAGGATGCTAAAACAGGAGATCTTCCTGGACCTCACCCATCTGTGGGGTCCTCCAGCATAGACCTGTTTGCTATTTATAACAGGCAACTTCTAAGGTTTTACTCACGAACCCAACAGACAGTTTGGAGAACAGACACCTTCTCCTGAAAGCTGTCTTTTTTATGACTTCCCACTCTTTCCTCTGATACCCAGAGTACTAATAAAAGGTATAAGGAATGAAAAGGTACTTGTTTACATTTAGGGATATAGTTTATCCTGATTTTGAACAAGAACAGTTGTATTTTAGCTAGGAAGTCTTTCACAGTGGTTTTGAAAGATTGGAGGGAGGGTGTAGACCTGATGAAGGAGTTTCAGGCCTTCACAACCTTGTACTAGTACAGACAGTGACCAGCAGATTTGCTAGGTTTGTAGACAGGAGTTTTTGGTCATTGGATTTCAGTGACTGGGGACATAGTTGCGTAGAATGTTTTGTAGTGCTGGACAGTCAGGTGGCTGTTGGATAATTTTTATAGATGATAAAAAGTTGTCTGTATGTTTGCTGAAGTGGCAGTTCTAACCAGTTAAGTCTTTTTAGTGCCATACAGTGGTGGGTTCTGAAAGGGGTATGTGCTGCAAATTTAGCAACTTTCTTATAACATTGTTCACGTTTTAATTTTTGTGAAGTCTGGAGGTTAGTAAGGATGGGAGCGCCATTAAAAAAGAATGGGAGGAGATAAGTAGTGACAAGTGTAGTTATAGTAGTAGAAAACAAAAAACACTAATGAAAAACCAAGGCATAGCAGAGCAGGAAACCACAATATGTGACAGAATAGCTGTAGATTTCACAAACTGATGTTTTATTGTAAATCCAAGCAGCAAAAATGAATTACTTTTTGATCCAAACAATAAAAAATAAGTTTCTTAAGTGCTATATATATATATATATATATATATATATATATATATATACACACACACACACACACATACACACACACACACATATATATATATATATATATATATATATATCCGTATACATGTGTGTGTATGTGTATATATATATATATATATATATATATATATATATATCTACACACACACACACACACACACACACACATATATATATATATATATATATATATATATGTGTGTGTGTGTATGTATGTATGTATAGATATAAAAATGAGACCACAATAAATCATTTCCAAAAGTTTCTCACCTTTAATGTGACCTATAGCCTGTACAGTTCTATTGAAAAACATATCTGTTAGGGGAAAAATATAAACAATAAAAAAAGTACAGTAAGCTGGTTGCATAAGTGTGCACACACTTAAACTAATACTTTGTTGAACCAATTTTTGATTTAATTACAACATTCAGTCTTCTTGGGTAGGAATCTGTCAGCATGACACATCTTGACTTGGTAATATTTGCCCACTCTTCTTTGCAAAAGTGCTCCAAATTTGTCAGATTGCGAGGGCATCTGTTGTGCACAGGCCTCTTCATGTCACCCTACAGACTTTCTATTGGATTTAGGTCTGGCCTTTGGCTGGGCCATTCCAAAACTTTAAATGTTGTGTGTTCCTGTCTCGCCTTCATTCTTACAATGATGGATTTAGAGCCAATTCTTGGCTCCGACTCGGCCGAATACATAGCTGAAAGTCTCAAACCTGGCTCGTGGCAAGAAGGTATCCCACAGTGCAGTGGTGCAATTCCCCAGATCTTGTTTGCCGTTTTACGAAGTTGTGTTCATCTTGGCCGTGGCTAAGTTGTGACAAATTTTCTCTTATTTTTCCTCTGAACTGTTATATTTGCTAATAGATAGCTTATCTTCTAATTATATTTAATTTGTTGTGCTTTTTAGTGCATTACTGTTAGATAGTGATAGTTTATCCCGTTTGGCATAGCTTTTGCCGTCGCCTTGTAGGCCTGGTATCCCTTGTAGTGGTCGTTTCTTCTGTCTAAATTTTCATTAGCTCATTTAAGTTAGAGAGCTGTTTGCCCATTTAAGTTAGAGAGCTTGTAGTTAATTGTTATCTTGCCTAGAAAATAGGACTGTTGAAGTTAGAGGCCCTATTTTCTTTTTCTCCCTGATTGTCTTTTTCCTTGAGTTTCCCATAGTTATTGTGTAGTGTAGCTTTAGCTGTTCAATAGCGATATATTTTCTTGTTGCTTTTGCGGTCTTACCTTAACTATGTCTAAAGACCCAAAAGAGGGAGAACATAAGCCTTCTGGCTTTAAAAATGCCAGAAGTGCTCAAACAAAATGTCCATCACAGATGGACATGTATGCATTTATTGCATTGGTGCTATTCACCTACAAGAAGACTGTACTTTTTGTCACTCTTTCAGTGCATGAGTACTCCAGGAAAGGAAAAACAAATTGATTCTGAAAGGGCTCTTAAAGCCAACTTTTGAGGAAGCTATCCACAGTTCTTCCTCTTCTTCTCCTTCCTCTAAAAAGGAAAAGTCTCAAAAAAGACATTCACCTGCACCATCAGCTCATTCGGAGCCTCCAGTCAAACTAGCAAAAATTTCCAAGACCACAACCTCCTCGGCTCCACAGTCCTTGTAGCTGTCGGAGGTCATATTATTTGATAAGCCTGGTACTTAGGCTCCAATGTCCTCGGAGCCGCAAGACAGGTCTCGCTCTTCATCCCTATCTTCCAGGTCCACCAGGAGCTTATCGGACGATGACGTGGAACGGGTGGTGCGCAGACACCTGAAATCGCCGGCGCTGACTAAATTATTCTCCACTCCCACTCATTTGGTCTCGGAGCCTACTGTACCAGTTGTATCCACTGTTGTTCCTCCTCAGAGCCAAGCTGCTTAGTACCACTTACTGTGGATCCATCAGTTCCAGGACCCTCTTGGGTATTCACGGAGCTGAAATCTGCTTTGACTGTCTTGGTGCCGTCCGAGGAGTCTGGGAGCCAGGGTTCCCCAGTCGGCCCCAATCTTTGGTGCTGAGTCTACCCCTCGGAGCATCGGCCTGTGTTAGCTCAGCTCCCATATCGGCCTCTGGCCCAATCTCGTTGGTTCCGGTGCCTTCCTGTGTCTCCTCTGAGCCGATGGAGTCTTCGGAGCTGGCAGGATCCGCCTTTGAGCTGATGAGAGGAGTGTGTTGTCTTCCTGTTCAGCACCACAGAAGGGTACTGGTACTTGTCTCCCTAAGGCACCGGCTACTGTCTCGGCCACCCATTCCAAAGGACAGCAGAGAAGAGCCACAGGATCCCCCAATGGGTGAACCCCTCTCCTCCGAGGCCTCCCCAGAATATCCTTCTGAGGAGCCACATCGGAAGAGTACTTGCAAGAGGAAGCACGTAGACTCCCCCAGATGAGTCTGTCACTTCAGACACTGACCTCGATGAGTAGGAAGGGTCCCCACGGTCATCCTCTGATGATCTCATTTGCAGATATTGTAGAGATCCTGAAGCAGAGAGGTGGCTGGCAGACCACCACCCCTTCTGATGAGGAGTCAGTGTATCTGAAGGCTTTTAGATCTCAACCTTCTGCCTCCTGGGTGTCTCCTCTTTTTGATGACCTAATGGATCTGGTCAGTCGAAAGGCATGGGAGTCACCTGACACTATGGAGCCAGTCCCTCGGAGGCCAAATAACTTCTTGTCAGCTCCTTTGAGAAAGGAATTTCTAACCAAGCATCTACTCCAACAACCCAGGGATCTAGCTTTGGACATTTGCAATCAGGTGGGTATTAGAGTTAATTGTCAAAAATCTGCCTTGTTGCCTTGTAATATATTACATTTGTTGGCGCAGATCTAGACGCCTCCGCTATGGTAGCATGTCTTCCAACAGAAAGAGGAGTAGCACTCAGGCAACAAATACTTCACCTCCTTTCCAAGACAAAAGTGAAAAGAATGAAGGCAAGATAGGACAACCTAACATAAAAAAGTTATATACTCACCATAATGTTACATGTCTGTTGTCCATCTCGCTATTCATTCTTATGAACTCTCCCTCCTTTCCCCTGCCAAAGACCTCTGGACCTGGTGGATGTGTGTATATATATATATATATATATATATATATATATATATATATATATATATATATATATATATATATTCATTAGCAGCAGCAAACAAGATCTGGGGAATTGTACCACTGCATTGTGGGATACCTTCTTGCCTTGAGCCAGGTTTGAGACTTTCAGCTATGTATTTGACTGAGTTGGAGCCGAGAATCGTCTCTGAATCCATCATTATAAGAATGAACGGCGAGATGGACAACAAACATGGAACATTATAGTGAGTACAAAACTTCTTTGTTTCATCTGGTGAAGCAATTCTTTTGCTGATGTGGATGTATGCTTGGGGTCATTGTCTTGATGAAAGGTGAAATTCCTCTTCATCTTCAGCTTTCTAGCAGATGCCTGAAGGTTTTGGGCTAAAAGTGACTGGTATTTGGAATTGTTCATAATTCCCTCCACCTCTACTAAAGCCCCAGTTCAAGCTGAAGAAAAGCAGCTTCAAAGCATGCTACTGCCACACCCATGCTTCACCGTGGGGATGGTATACTCTTTTGGTGATGTGAAGTGTTTTTGCGCCAAACGTACCTTTTGGAATCGTGGCCAAAAAGTTTAACCTTGGTCTCATCAGACCCTAACACATTTTTCCACATGCTTTTGGGAGACTTGATGTATTGTTTTTCAAATTTTAGCAGGGCCTGGATGTTTTTCTGTGTAGGAAAAGGCTTCCGTCTTGCAACCCTACCCCATAGTCCAGACATATGGAGAATAAGGGAGATTGTTGTCACATGTAGTACAAAACCAGTACTTACCAGAAATTCCTAAAACTCCTTCAGTGTTGCTGTAGGTCTCATGGCAGCCTCCCTGACCAGTTTTCTTCTCATCTTTTCTTCAATTTTGGAGAGACTTCCAGTTCTTTGCAACATCACTGTTGTCCCATATTTTCTCCACTTTTTGATGACGGTCTTCACTGTGTTCCATGGTATATCCAGTGCTGTGGAAATGTTTTTGTATCCTCTTCCTGACTGATGCCTTTTAACCATGAGATCCATTTGATGCTTTGTAAGCTATCTGCAAACCATGGCTTATTTGGGGTTAATCATCAGAGAAGAGACCAGGTGTGTACCCAAGAAGACTGAATGCTGTAATTAAATCAAAAGGTGCTTCAATATAGTTTAAGGGTGTGCACACACAACAAAGTATTAATTTAACGGTGTGCACACTTATGTAGCCAGCATATTGTACATTTTTTTTTTTATATTTTCCCCTAACAGATTTGTTTGTTTTTCAATTGAATTGTACAGGTTATAGGTCACATTAAAGGTTGGAAAAGTTTTGAAATGATTTATTGTGGTCCCATTTTTTTATATCACAAAAACTTGCCATTTTAACAGGGGTGTGTACACTTTTTATATCCACTGTGTGTGTGTGTATATGTGTGTGTGTGTGTGTGTGTATATATATATATATGTATATATATATATATATATATATATATATATATGGCTCTACTTCATATGGTCGACATCTCAGAATGTCGAAGACTATATGGCCGAGATCATATGATCGACATTCAAAATGTCGACCGTTAAGTAAAAAAAAAAAAAAAAAAATTACCATGACGGTGCCCCCCACACCCCCCTGGAATTTACATGTACCAACTCCGAGATTACACTACAGTGCGCGATGGACTAAGGAGAAACCTTATGGACCCACACGAGTGTAAACTATAACAAAGGATTTTCAACATGTTGACAAGCAAATGGAGGAGCCCATATATAGGCCTGTTTGCCTCTCCCCAGAACTACCAATAGGACAAATTTTTGTACAAGGACTCTCCACAAACAAGTATGGAAAATGGATGTTCTGTCCTTCAGCTGGAAAAACCTATCAGTCTCTGCCTTTCCCCTTCTGCCTCTGCTCTCAAAAGTGCTACTAAAAATCAAACAGGATAAAAGGATGATTTTGATTGCTCCAGACTGGCCATGCTAAAACTGGCACCCCCCTACTGCACAGTGTGTCACAGTTATCCCCATGGCACCTGCCTCAGCCTCCCTTCCCTGTTATCTCACAGGATAACCAGATTCTGCACCCTCAGCTTCTAACACTGAACCTTGCAGCCTGGCTAATTACATAATCTCTCCTTTACCATCCCTCATTAAACCTGTGATGGATATCATTTTAGAGACAAGGAGGCCTAGCACTAGAAAATCCTATGCTGAAAAATGGAAAAGTTTCTGTGCCTGGAACCAATCTCAAGGGATGAGTATAGCAGAACCCAATTTACCTCAGATTTTACAATACTTAACTGAGATGCTTCATAAGGGTCTGTCTTTTTCCTCCATTAAAATCCACGCCTCAGCCATTTCAGCTCATTATAACACAGAACCCCTCTCTTCTCTCATCCACTGCTCAAGCAGTTCCTCAGAGGGGCCAAAAATTTAAGACCACCCAGGAGAGCTCCAACCCCAGCCTGGGACCTTAACTTTGTTTTGGAGAAGCTCACTCTACCTCCTTTCGAACCAGCTGCTACTGCAGACCTAAAATTTCTTTCTTGGAAAACAACTTTCCTTTTAGCAATCACTTCAGCTAGAAGGGTATCTGAATTACAGGCCCTTATGGCAGTGGAGTCTTTCATCATCTTTCATGCAAACAGGGTGTCCCTCAGAACCAATCCATCCTTCATGCCCAATGTGGTATCCAGTGTGGCTCTTAATCAGTCCATTCATTTGACAACCTTCTTTCCCAATCCACAGAACAAAGGAGAACGGATATTGCATTCCTTAGATGTGCACAGACAACTCGGATCCTACTTGGACAGGACTAAACCTCAGAGGAAATCTGAACTGCTGGTAGCATTTGCTGCAGGGGCAGAGAGGAAGGCTATTTCAAAGCAAACTGTTTCTAAATGGATAGGCCATTGCATTAATTTCTGCTGTAAGCACCATGGAAAACATTTCCCCCAGGGGATCAGACCGCACTCCATCAGGGCTGCATCTACCTCTACAGCCTTTCTCAGAGGCGTCCCTACCAGGGACATCCTAGAAGCTGCTACCTGGAGTTCTGTACATATTTTCACTAAGCATTATCATTTGCCAATTTTCTCTAAATCCAGAACTGGCTTTGCCACTGCAGTCATGCAGGGCCTTATAGCTGGTCCTAATGCTATCTAAATTCCTCATCCCAACCACAGTTTTGGGAATCTACCCAAATGTAATGACTGCAACAGTGAAACAAGAAGAACATTGTACAGTTGTGTACACTTATCATAAGTGTAGATGTTCGAGTGTATTCACTGCGGTAGTCCTGGTTACCCTCCCTCCAGCCCCCTAACTTCTTTTGGGTATACCTCTACTTTCCTTTACTATGCGTAAAAGCCTTTTTGGTGTATTTGCTTTTTTGTTGGAGGTATTTCATTGTACTTTTATATTTAATTGCTCCCCATTAGGGGGGCACCTGACGTCTGGGGCAAGAAAAACTGATGGAAACGCATCGGCTCCATGTTTTATACCCCTCACAACCTGACGTCATGGAAGAAGGGACTGCAACCGACGCAGGACCCAAGACTTTGTTAATCAGGCTGACAGAGAGCTACCTGCAAGCAGATAACCCAAATGTAATGACTGCAACAGTGAATACACTCGAACATCTACATTTATGGTAAGTGTGCACAACTGTACTTTCTGTGCTTTGCCCTTTGGTGTGTCTATGGCAGTGATGGTCTTCATAAAATGCTTAGCTCCTGTCATAGCCTATTGCAGACTAGAGAGTATGCAGAATTTTTCTTACGTAGACAATCTTCTCATCCAGTCCCCATCCCCAAGCATCCTTCAGGAGAACCTCTCCTTCACAGTGCCCTTCCTGGAGAGCCTAGGGTTCACAATAAACTATCAGAAGTCTACTCTAACCCCTTTCCAAGACAACATTTTTCTTCACTGCAGGGTTCAAATAGACCGCGTGGCAGCTTCCTTATCTCCAGAAAAGGTCCTGTCCCTTACTTCCTATTTCCATGACCTCTTGCCCCTTCAGTCTGACTGCCAGCAACTTCCTATGCCTCTTGGGGTTCATCTCTTGTGATTCCCATGCTTCCTTTAGCCAAGTTGCATATGAGAATTCCAGTGGTTCTTGAGGACAGTTTGGATACAACACTCCCACTCTCTGGACTTTGCTATCCCATTCCTACCCTGCTTGAAAAAGGAGTTAGACTGGTGGATATTTCAGGTTGCAATGATTCCAGGCCTACCCTTACAACCACTTCTTCCCACTCTGGAGTTGTACAAGGATGCTTCAGATGAAGGATGAGGTGCAACACTGGAATCTTGGAAGGTCAGAGATTTCCGGTCTCCATCCCAAACAAAGGAGCACATCAACTTAAAGGAAATGAGGGCCTTGAATTTCGCTCTCGAAATCTTCAAGTCTGTGCTTTCCCCAGGGGTCCTAAGGTGCTTCACAGACAACAGTATGGTCCTCTGGTATGTATGTCAACAAAGGGGGGTGGGACAAAGTCTTACCTCCTGTGCAGACTGGCTTTATGGGCCTGGGAACTAGCCTTGCAGAGTCAAGTCCGTCTCTTCAGGCTGCCTACTTTCCCTCTACTCCGAACGCTGTGGCAGACACACTAAGCAGGTCCATGACTCAATCCCATGAATGGATGTTACCCATTGATGTGTTTCTGGACCTGGTCCACGGATGGGGTATACCTCAGATAGATCTATTTTCCTCCACCATGACCAGACAACTTCCCAAATGTTTTGCCATGATCCTACATCCCTTGGCATGGAAGGTGGGTGCTCTATCATTTTCTTGAAGGGGATGTGTCTGTATGCATTCCCCCTTCCCACTTTTGCAAAAGGTCCTGCTGAAAATCCAGCGAGAACAACCAAAGTCTTGCTGTTGACCCCCGTTTTGGCTAAGACAGCATTGGTTCCCCCCTCCTTCTACATTTAGCCAAGGGCAATCACCAGAAGTTGCCCCACAGGATGGACCTGCTCGCACAGGACAAGGGAGCTCTGGTACATCCATGAATGTCAACTCTAAACCTGACTCTATGGGTGATGGTTTTGATTCCCTTCCGACACCTTTTTTCTGAGGACGTGCTCAAGTTCTGTGGGAGGCCAGAAAACCCACAACTAGGAAATCCTATGTTTCCAAATGGAAGACATTTTCCATCTGGTGCCTCAGAAAGGATTTACAGCCACTGTTAGTGGATGTCCCAGTGGTTTTGTCCTTCTGTGTGAATTGATGAAGAGTGGGGCTGTCTTACTCTTCAGTTAAAGCCCATCTTTCTGCTGTCTCTGCATGTCTGCCTATGTCTCCACTTTTAGCTTCTAGGTTGGCAGTTAAACTGTTCTTAAAAGGCATTCTTCACATCAGATGGCCAAAGAAACCAGTTCCTCCTCCTTGGTTTCTCAATTTTATTTTGGAAAAACTTACCCTGGCCCCATTTGAGGCAGCAAGTTCCTCTTCTCTACCAGCATTGCACCTAGAAAACAGTTCTTCTCATGGCAGTTACTTTTACCAGAAGTGTTTGAGTTACAAGCTCTGATGACTACCTCACTGTTCAGTCTTCCACAGGGATGGAGTCTCTTTACACACTAATCCTTCATTTATGCCCAAGGTGGTAAATGCGTTATCTGTCAATCATTCGACCTTCCAACCTCCCCCCCCCCCCAGTCCTCCAGTGAGGAGATTCTTCACACTTTAGACGTGCACAGGCAACTTTGATACTACCAGAACAAAATCAATCTCATCTGTAAGTCTGAACATCTGTTTTTCACCCAAGGGCCGTGGGTCAACCTGATTCCAAATAGACTGTCCAGTTGGATTTGTAAAGCTATTTCCTGATGTTTTTTAGCGAATGGAAAGAGTCTTCTCCTGTGAGGCCACATTTCACTAGGGCAGTGTCCACCTCTGGAGCCTTCTTTAAAGGCTTGGACATGTGCTCTATCCTGAAGGCAGCTACCTGGTCTTCTGTTCATGTATTCATTAAACACTATAAACTAGATGTCATCTCCAGGTCCACAGCTGGATTTGCCAGAGCTATTCTGCATGGTTTTGTGGAAAGTGCTTCTTCTCCTCTGCCCAATTCCTTCTGTGCATGAACTTTGGCACTCCTCCCTTATGTTATGGATACTGCACCATATGAATAGAAGGACATAGATTAGTTGTGTATAATCTTAGCATAACCATAGATGTCCTTCTCTTCTGTATGCTGCAGTATTACTACCTCCCCACCTTCCCCTGATGCTTGCCTGGCTCCTGGTGTCATGTTTTCCTCACCTAAGATCAGGCTGGTGCTTTTATGGCATTCAGTTCTGAGTTTGGTACGTGCTGACGTCTGTTTTATACCCGTTTCTTTATTGCTGACGTACACTATCTTATGTGTGGTATCACTCGTATCTCACAGCAGCATTAGACTTTTGTATACTGGCTGGATGTATGGATTAGCTGGTGGCGACGTCCCTCATGTTATGGATACTGCAGCATATAAAAGAGAAGGACAGCTATGGTTATGATAAGATTTTGCACAACTATTCTTTATTTTGATTTGTTTTGACTAAAAATTTATTAAAATTTTAAACTTTGTGTTTGGTACAGGATATTGTACTTGTGGAGGACTATCAATGGTTTACTTCAGAACATCATGTTCTCTGCTTTTCACTTTACAAGTTCATCCAGGCAACAAGGTCTGCTTTTCAGTTTTGTTTTGTTTTGTTTTTTCAGTTTACTGATGGAGTAACCTTTTTTGGGGGATTGTACCTTCCCCTGCATGCAAAAGAAGAAACTTGTAAAGGAGTCTTTGTAGAGGATTTGCCTGAGCTGCAGGTTGGTGACTGTTCTCTGGCCACTTGTTGTTCTTCAGACCACCCGTCTTTTTCCCTCAGCCCTCTTGGTGTAGCCTTCAAAGCCACCAAAGACTTTGGGATAGCCTCACCCTCTTTGGCTTAAGGGATGCTCTTGGCAGGCAAGAAATAGCCACTGTTTGTGTCAGGAAAAAAGGGTAAGGGTAAGAGTCTTCATTTGATCTGTGAAAAGGATGTGGAAGCTGGGTCTGTTGTGCCTGCAGGGTAGGCCTTGCTTTATTCATGGAGAAGTGTACACGCTTAGTGAGAAACTTCCAATTTCCTGTTTCTGTTTCCATTGACTGGGTTAGTTACTCTTAATTTCCTAAAGAACTTATTTCTGCCCTTATACAGCCTTCTGAATCTTCATGTAAGAAAATAGTTCTTTCTCTTTTAGACAGGATTTTTCAGTCAGAAGAGCAGGCATTGCAGGAGGAGGGTTGTACCTTGGAAAATTCTCAATCTAAACATATTGATACAAAGGAAAATTTAGTGTCAGATTCCCTAGCTGAAGAGTTTTCACTGACATTTTAACTAACGTGAAATAGTTTTTTCATTGGGACCAGAGTAAGAGTCCTATGGCACATAAACTATTATGATTTCAAGGCTGTTCCTATAGTGCCTGCCTTTTTTTCACTGCCTCCAGTTTACCTGATGGTCAGCCTCCAGCTCCCAAATAGTCTGACAGATTATATGAGGTGGCCCAGATGTTTTTTTTTAATCGTAAAGTAGATCCAGTAGTTATTTCGTTTTCTAAATCTGCATCAGTTAAACAGGTTACTGCTAATAACCCTGTTCGTTCTGACAAAGATGGGAAAGCATTCAATAAGTTAGGGAGACTATGTATTTTTTCTAGTATTTCATCTTTCAGAATTTTAAAGCATCATTAACATTTTCACTTGTGCCTTTTGAGAACATGCAGAAGTTAATGGCTAACCTTACTCTTTCTGGGATAAAGAATTTATTAAATGCTTTTGTGACCGCTATTTCTTAGGTGACTAAACATATTTTTAAGTGTGTTTATGATGCTGCTGACTCTTCCGCCAGAGCTGCTGCTGCTTGATCATTTTCATGAGATTTGCTTGGTTTCACTCTCGAAGTCTTCCTGATAATGATATGTATGAGACTTTAAATTCTCATTCTCCCTTAGATAAAGAGGTTCTGTTTGGTCTTCTACTGGCTGATGTGCTTAAGAGTGATGAAAAGGAAAAACTTATTCAAGGAGTGATTCAGATTTTTCAACCCTCCTTTTTTAGACCAAATAGTTTTCCTTCTGTGTTAGTTCCCTTTTGTAGTAATCAGTTTAATCAGTAAGGAGCCAGTAATCAGGGTTTAAAGCAATGGAAAAAAAGACTCAAGAAAAGAAAGGTCTCTCAAATTCAAGAACAGTCTTCCCAGTCAGCATGACTATCTACTTCAGGGTTTAAAGCAATGGAAAAAAAGACTCAAGAAAAGAAAGGTCTCTCAAATTCAAGAACAGTCTTCCCAGTCAGCATGACTATCTACTTTTTGCGATTCTTCACCCCACCATGGCAAGTTTTTTCTGCCTCTGAAATTTCTTCTCCCCTATTGGAATAAGGTTGTTTCAGATAGTTGGGTTCTGAAGGTTATCCACTGGAGGTATACTTGACAAGGGGGCCACTCCCTCCTTTCTAGGGAATTCCCCCCTTGCCCAGTGGACCAGATTGCTTTATTTTCTTCCATTCTGCACAGAATGCTGGCTCAGAGAGTCCTAGAACCAGTGCTTCTTGGTCTCCTACGCAAAAGCTAATATTACAGAATGTTTTGAGTTCCCAGAACACAAGTATCCTAGAGGCCAGTGCTGGATCTTTCTGGTCTGAACCTTTTTGTCAGTATTCTGAAGTTCAGGATGTTATCAGTTCACTATCTTGTACCTAGAGTTTGGATGGTACAGTTAGATCTAAAGCCTCCTATCACACTCCTGTTGCCAGACATTTCAGGAATTTGTTGATTTGTTGTGTCTGGCTTACATTATCAGTTGTCTCTTACCCTGTGGACTGCACCAAGGGTATTCCTAAAATGCCTAGGTCAAGTCCTTGCTTATTGCAGATTTTAAGACATTCATATTTTTCCACATTTGGAAGAGTGACTTATCTTTGCATATGTTTTTCATTTGTCAAGTGACTCTTCAGGAACATCTATGCAATCTAGATTTTCAGATAAACTCATAGAAGTCTCTTCTCATCCACGAAAGAACAACTTTCCAAAGATGTTTGCTAGACTCTGCCTTAGGAAACGTTTTTTCTTCCTCCAGGCAAAGTAGAAATGTTTCAACATTTTTTTCTAAGTTTTTCCAGCCAAGCTTCAAGCATTGCAAGGGAGCTTCTCAGGTTTCTGGGGTACATGGCATCAGTGGCACTCATGCTGTCCTTTGCCAGACTGCACATGAGGAAAATTCATTGGCACTTCAGATCAGTCTGGACTCAACATATACCCTTTGAACTTTAAGATGCTAGTTTGGGGTTTATAAAGAGGGAGTCTGGATGATGGCTGAATTGCATAGCTTGCAATCCAAGTCTTGCATTCCTCTTAGAGACCCCCCCCCCCTTTGGTCAGTTGCCATCGATTGTTTCAGATGAGGCATAGGAAGTGGTTTCAAAAGGCAGTAAAAGTGCAAGCTGTATGGAATCCTGTAGACAGACCGTGCATAAATGTCAGGTACATGGTGACAGTAAGCAATGTGTTGAAGACCTTAAATCATCTCTGGTCTCCAGGACTTATGCAAATGTACACACACAACTCTAGGGTGAGGTGGTACATAAATAAGAGGGATACCAGATCTTACCTCTCTTTGCAGACTGGCTGTGATTGCCTGCGAAGTAGCCATTCAGCTCAATATGACTCTTAAGGCTTCCTGCAGTCTGTTAAAATGAAACCTTATTGCAGACACTCAGCAGGACCAGCGTATATACCCCCACAAATGGAAATTTCATCCTGGGGTCTTCCAAGAATTAATCCAGCTGTGGGGAGCACCTCAAGTAGATCTGTTTCTCATTTTAGAACATGCTAGAACATGCAACTAAAGCAGTTCTGCTCTAGGACTCGATGCTGACAGACCTGGAAAGACAGATGCATTCTCATTCCCATGGGTGGGAATGTTCCTGTATGCTTTTCTATAATTTCCAGTAATAACCAGGGGTTTTCAAAAAATAAACAAAGACTCTTCAAAAATTGTGGTGGTGTCTCCTTTTTGGCCAGCAGATCAGTGGATATTCTTTGTGTTCCATTGGTGTGTCATAACTGATGGGATTTCCTGCCATGGAAGCCCTTGGCTGGCACGACTACCAGAGAATTTTCTCCTCATCCTGGAGCCGGTGGATACCCTGACTAACATCAAGATGTGCAGGTGTAAAGGGAGTCAGACAATGGCATAACCTCAGTACTTAGTACTCAGTATTTGTGTAAGTGGAAAAGATTTTCTAGTTGGTGCCAGTCAAGAAAACAGAATAGTCTTCAGGCCAGGTCGCTTCTCTTTCTCATTTTGTGAGTGTCCTATGGCCTATCATACTTTCCTTCCAATGTATTTTTGTCCGTCATTTCTGCTTGTCTACGTTTGGATCCTCCCCTTTCGAATGTCCATGTTAAACAGTTTCTTAAAGGAGTTTTACATGCTAGGCCATTTAGGAAACAGATGGCATCAACGTCGAATCCTAATTGTGTGCTTGAAAATGTACTTTTGATCTCCTTCGATCCAACTCATCATCCTGATTTATAGTTCTTAACATAGAAGACTATTCTACTTGTTGCTCTGACATCTGCTAGGAGAGTGCGTGAGCTACAAGCAAGTCAAACCTAACTAGTTTTTCACAGGGCAGGGTTTTTAGCAAATTCTACTGTTAAGCCTAAAATTGACTGTTTGCTTTAAGCCAGACTATTAATCTTTTTGTCTTCTTTCCTAAACAAAAGTACAAGGGAGAAAGGATTCTTAAAACTCTTGACTGTACCCAGGCAGCCCAGATACTAGGTTTCTTGTCAAACTGTAGCTTTCAGGAAGTTTGGCCAGCTGTTTATCTCCTGTGAAGGTAAATGGAAAGGACAACCATTGACAAAGTTGAATATTCCTACATGGTTTTCATATGACTTTATTCTCACCACAGTAAGCCACTTTCAGGTTGAGTTCGTCTATTCCACAAATGCATTGGCTTCAGTTAGTTTTTGGAAAATTGTGGAGTCTGCAAGTTTTCCAGAGGCAGCAATTTAGTCATTTGTACATATTTTTACATACCACTTCAAATTGTACTTCTTTTCTAGGCCCAGGACAGGCTTTGATGTAACCATCCTCCAGGGGCACCTGGAGGCTTGGTTTTTGGCCTCTCGTAATCTACTCGTATATCCTCGCCTGCGGCAACTGTGATCTATGTGCTGAACATAGTATAGTCGATGTAAGTAGACTCACCATAGCAGTCTTTTCTAATAGATCACTGTTGTAGTAGCTGTCCCTCCCTCCAATTCCCATTTTCTTGTTAGGCAGGAGCTCCTGGCAGTTGGTGAATAGAGGGCACCCAAAGCTCTGTGAAACCAGCCAGTGCATGGGGCAAGACCCCTAAAGTTTAGGCTATTATAGCAGTGATCTATTAGAATATCTACTGCTATGGAAAGTTTACTTAAACAGTTGTACTTCCCCTTTCTTCTAATCCTCCCCATTAATACAGTCTGTTTCAGCTCACAGCCAGTGATTACGTATTACCTTCTTCATATTTCAGTCCTTTAGTCATGTTTACATTTACTTCCTTTGTCTTAGTTTCATTCATTTTAATAGGTGTTCTGTTGTCTACTAATCCCTTCTGTAGATTTTATTCTCTTTTTAGTTTCTCCCATGCTTTAAGTTATCTCCTTTGTGAGTGTCTTCCATCTATTGGGTTCAGTTGTGCTCTGAATCTTTTCTCTTAGGATCCACATAGCTTAGTTTTCCAAACTTTTTTGCCACCATGCATTCTGTTTCACTCTCTTTGCTTTCTTTCCCCATGACCTGCCTTTCCTTGTGGGTTAACTTGCAAACTAATTCCAAAGTTTTTATAATGTTTGGTGGTTCCACTTGTTTCTGTTTTCTAGTTATGGATTTGTTTGCCCCTTAACATTATTATTGCTGTCAAGAAGGAATAATTGCATTGGCAACCTAATTCTCTTATCAAACAGTTTATCCAGTACCATCTGCAGTTCACCCTTATAATTGTATTGTATTTGCCTCATTCCCAAAAGATACATGCTCTCACGCCCAACCCCCCACCCCCATCTCATGTCCTACCACCTCCAAAAATTTCTACTGTCCTTGGAAATGTCCTTGTCAGCCTGACTGGAGTATAAAAACATTGATATAAACATTTCCAGGCAAAAACATTACATTTCCTTGACAAACTTGCATATCTCGGAGTTGGATTGTTTCTTCTATTTTTGTTCTTTAATTTCTTCCTACAGCTCTTTTTCCCTCCCTAATTTCATCTTTTCTAAACACTCTTTCTCTCTCTTCCTAACTTTCTCTTCTCTTATCCTCGTAAGCCTCTTCATATGCCCCTCTTCTAATCACCTTTTATTAATTTCCTCCTCAAAAGCAGCAGTTTTGTCTTTAATGCCTGTCTTTTTTGCCATACTTCTCCATTTTATCACCCCATCAGTCTCGTTGCATATCATCTACTAAATAGTTCTTTTCCTTGATATTTTCCAAGCTTTTTGGGGTATCATCTCTGTGTTTGCAGCCAGTACTGTACCTCACTGCCATCTATGTCATCTGCAAAGGGCCCTTTACCTTACCCTTTTTCTGATGCTGCTGTGGGTAGTACATCTTCCTCCCATCCTTGTTGGTCTTCCTCTTGCATTATTTTCTTGCGGAGCTTCTACAGTTGTGTTATGATTAGTAATTCACTGTATTCTTCTCTTGTCCTTTGTATTCTTCATCTACTGGACGATATGTATTTGCAACTTGACATGCTTACAGGTAGTCTTTAATTTCTAGCACTCAGTCTTCCCTTATCTTTGGGAAATTTCAGCACTTAAAACAGTAAAAATCAGCAGAAGTAGCCCAATGAAATGCAGCACACAGGTTTATTCAGAGTCATCACACCATTAGGATGAAAACATAAGTGCTTATATCCACAAGTACGTTTTCATCTACACAGACTTCTTCAGATGCATAAGTGAATATGACACACAAAAAGCAGTTTAAATACTTTTGCTTAATTAGTGCCCATCCAGTCAGCGCTTCACAGGCCACTTGTGCTTTCTTCCCTTCCCAAATGAAGTTTCTCATCAACTACCTCATCTTTCTATAATACATTTCTGTAGGTGTCTTCCAAAATGCTTGTCATGGATACAAAAACTCTTATAATATGTATATTTGCAAGAGCTCTGCACCTTATGGTTGAAGTCCATTCTTAAATTTTCCACATTTCCATTTGATATGTTACTTTTGTACATATCTTTTCATGTGTTGTTACTTTTGTTTTCCTTAACCAAATGCTTGAATATTTAATCTCATGATCCCACATTTCTTTGACGCTTGTTTATCGTTTCCCTCTCCTTTATATTTTTTGCCAGGGCTTGGGTTTTATTCTTGTTTGCCTTGTACCTAGAACTCCACCAAATTCTTCTAAGGTAGTCCAAAACACATTTGCTGGGTTCCTTAGAAATAGTGGAATATCTTGTGCAAATAAGGAAATTCTCCTTTGCCCCACTTAGCCAGTCATATCCTTCTTTATCTAACTTTTTTATTTCTATTGCTAATGGTTCTAAGTATATAGTAAGTAGCAATAATGACAGACAGAGGGCAACCCTGGACATTCCTTTTTCCATCTTTATTTCTTCCAGTATCGTCTTTATTTTAACTTTTGCAGTCGCTCCCACATAAATTCTAAGTACTTTCTTATCGATCCATTCCTCAAGGAATCCCCAAGTTCATAGTAAGCTAAACAGATGACTCCCATTTTACTCTCAAATGCTTTTTCCATGTCAATACCAGCTCCTACTTTTTTTTGGTATCTGTTTTTTTTTTTTTTTTTTTTTTTTTTATAATTATTAAATGTTTAAATCAAGTCATTTGCTGTCCTCTCTAACCCCCCCCCCCCCACGCACACATTCAGTTTGATCTTCATGAATGATTACAGGTTTTATTTTAGATAAATCTACCTGCTGTTACTGACATGAAGCACTTGTAGTTTAGAATTGATATTGGTTTATAGAAGGATGGAGGTATTGGCTTCTTTCTTTGTTTCATCCTCAAAAACTCCTATTTACTTATTTTTGGTGCTTCCCCTTTTTAGAATATCATTTTAAGTCAACTCCCATATGCTCCCCATTGTATTAATTTCCTTATTCTCATAGTTCCATTGGGAGGCCATCTGCCTTAAGCAATTTCCCATTCCTCACTTCTTTATAGCTCCTATCAGTTCTTTTCTTGTGTGCCAGTAAATCTGTCCTACTGACTCACCCAAGGCTGGTAAGACTATCTCAATTTCTTGTCCTGTTATTTCTCCTTCATTTATAAATAGCCCCCACCCCATGGGCATATGGATGACTGCAATATTTCCTAAACCCTCCTAGTGTATCTTGTAAGTCTGTTTTTACCATCCCTAATCCTTGAGCTCTTCATTCTTAAGTTCCTGTATCAACCTCCGGTTGTCGAAATCATGCTGCTAGTACTCTAGTTTCTTTTGGTAAGTCTGAAAAAAATACAACTTTTCCAGGCCTTCTCATTAAAATCCTTTGATCTATCCATCCCTGGATATATTTTTTTTGATTCTCGTACTTTTTAATTGGATTTGATATTTTAATCTTCCTAGCTGTTAAACTTACCTTAATTCTTCTAGCATGGTTTTGTTTTCCTAATAGTCTCAACATATTTTATTTTGTGATTTGTTTTTGTATTTTATCCTTAAATTTCTCTTTTATACCCTGATAAACATGATATGGAATGGTATATTTTTCTAGAACTTTCAACTCCCCTTTTAACAGTTTTTATCATTTGATAATAGTAATGAGCTTGGCACTCTCCACTATGTCAGATGTCCTTCCATCTCATTGTTGCAGCATTCGTAACCTAAGGGATCTGCCAAGGATACCCCAATGTGTGGCCAGTGCATCAAAGCCTTTAATACTTACAGGAGATTTACGTCACACCATACAAGGTGTAGGCTGTAAAGGTGATGTACATATGCAGACACTCAGATCATCTTTACCACCAGTCTGAACACCCTTTTGCTGTGCAGGTCACCAAGCAGTGTTTCAGGTAAGTGCCTTGTTGGGGTTTCGTTACTTGTTAAAATGGTGTTGGGTTCATGTCATCTAGAAAGGGAAAATGTCAGTGTGGGAGGCAGTCCCCATAAAGACTGTCATGACAGGTCTTTTTTTGGTTGGGTGCTTCCCACAACCATCCGCAGTGTTCTGTCTGCCAGGCCTTTGTCCCCAAGACCCGCACATAGTTGTCTGTCCTCTTTATCTATTCACCTTGAAAACCAATGTCTTAAGCTGTTAGATCAAAGTGCTATGGTAAAATCTTCCCATCCCAAGGGTCAGTGGTCTACCAAGAAAAAGGCTAAAAAACTTACTGTCCAGATATCTCTCTTTGGGCTAGTGAATGACCAGGGGATCATGTGGTAGTTGCCTCAGACTCCTCTAAGGTGACTCAGTTGGAGGCTGGCCTGGATCCGACTTCTTGCACTTCCTCAGAGGCTGTATAAACATCTGCTCCTGATTCTTGAGGGATAATCTAGGCCTATCATATCAGAGGGATTGAGAGGGGTTCTGCATATTTTGGAGAAAAGATTCCTACTATATTTATTGAATGTCACCAGGGGTCCTGACCCTCTGAGGGTATTTCATATGGATGTCCAACAGAAGTAGCAGTAGAAAACCAAGCATATGTCCTCTGTAGTTAAGATCCCCAACTTGAATGGCATGATTTTACTCCGGGGATTGATGTTCTTCGTGTTTCACTGTTGCAGTCATTACATTTGGGTAATCTGCTGGCAGGTTGCCCTCAGTCTGCCCGATTAACAAAGTCTTGGGTCCTGTGTCAGTTGCTGTCTCTTCTTCCATGATGACAGGTCATCAGGGGTATAAAACATGCAGCCGACGCCATTACATCCGTCTTTCTTGCCGTGCAGTGCCCGAAGCAGAAGCAGTTCACAAGTGTTGGTCGGCCGACTCCTGAAATTTTCGTTTTCGAGTTTCAGAACCGAAGTCTTCACCTAAAAGCTAAGTACCCCGTTGGTGAAACTTTTTCTTGCTCCTTACCGATGTCAGTAAAAGTTAATAATTGCATTACTTGTGGGAAGCAAATACCTCATAAGGATTTTCATTTGTACTGTATTCCTTGCCTAGGCCCTGACCACCACGTGCCTTGCTGTCGGTTTTGTGCTAAATTTAATCAATGCATGATTAAACGTTGGTATATTTTTGCTTCTAAATATTTTGGCTCAAGATTTAACTATCCAGAAATGTCGTTGGTTAGCAATCCGACTACTGGAATACCTGAAAAACACAAAGAAAAAGACTCGAGGTCCAAAACCGACGACTATGCTTCTCCTAAGCCAGTCGCTGGTTCGCCGGTACTCAGTGAGGCGCTTTCGCAGCCCCTGATACTCGCTACGTCTGATTCACAGGCCTGTACTGAGACCCATTCGGAGTTCAGTATGCCGCGAGATGCTTCAATTATGGAACCCGTGGATGTCTCTACTTTAGATTGGTCCAGAGCCGCTGTGCAGTTACCGGCTTCTGAGGGTGTTTTCAGGCCTGCAGATATGTATATTAGACAGACGCCATCTTCAAAACTAAGGCCAAAATCTAAATCTCTGTCTAAAAAACTGACGCCTGGGCCACATGTGCAGACTCCTATGCCTAAAAAACAAATGATCAAAATGGCTGAAGATTTAATTACTCTGATCAGGGGTAGCCAACCCCCTCCTTCTAAGAGGCCTAGGCAAGACAATGATTATGAATCTTCTGAACAGGATTCTGTTTCTTCTGACTCTTCTAATGAACAGGATTTGTCTATTCCTATTTATGAGGACTCTGATGCAGAGGTTTCCATCCCTTTTGCCTCTCCCCTTGAGGATTTTTCTTTTGGGGAAACTTTACATGCCTTAAGGGAACATTTCCACAAGGAAAGTCGGGATTTCTCTGAATCTAAAGAGACTTAGGGATTTTCTTCTACTTCCTCAGCATAGGCCTTTGGCTATACCTCCTGTTCTAGACATTGTTGATGTATTTTCAGAATCTAGTATGACTCCTGATTCTCTGCCTCCAGCTCCTTGTAAGCCAGACAGATACTACAGGGTTCCTGACTCCCACAAATTCCTTTTCACAAACCCTATTGCTGATCCTGAAACCATTTCTCTGGGTCCCAAGTGCATTAAGGCCTCTACTGCCAAAAATCCTACCCCTTCTGATAGAGACTCTAGGGCGCTGGATAGATGCGGTAAGAAGGTTTACACGTCTGCAACCTTGGCAATCAGGGCTTTAAACTGTCAATTTCATATGCTTAAATATCATCAGCATATCATGGGACTACTTAAACAGAAAATGATGTTAATCTCTGACTGTGGAAAATAAAGAATTGCAGGATTTATTGCATTCAGCTAAACAAGCTGGAAAACATACTTTGCAATGTGTTTTTTTTTCCTTGGAGACCTCTTGCAGGGCTGCTGTAACTGGATCTGTGCTAAGAAGGCATGCTTTGCTCAAAGAGCAAACTCTGCCTGACCATGTTAAAGCAAAATTGTTGAATGCTCCTTTACAACAGGATAGTCTCTTTGGTAATAAGGCTGAAGAAGTGTTAAAGATGGAAGATATAGCTAAATCTATGCAAGGTGTGAAAGATTTCTTACAAGTGCAATCTCCAAGATTTAGTAGGCACTGGCCTACTAAGAACAGGTCCTTTCCAGTCCCCTTGAGAGCCGCTCAAGTCAAATCAAGACATTCCAAAGGCTCCAGGTTCCAGTCACAAGGAACTTTTAGAACAAAACAATGGGGTGCCTCCACCTCCAAATCTGGAAGTAAAAAGGCACCTCCCTATGGTAAACAGTCTCAATGACTTCCCTCTACAATCACCAAGCACTTACCTCTTAGCCGCCCCTTTGGGGGGAAAACTAGTACTTAATGCACAAAACTGGCAACTTATTACCCAGGACAAATGGGTTTTAAATATAGTATCCCAGGGATACAGATTTCACTTCCACATGTTGCCAATCCCAAACGGATGGCCAGATCTGCCCCCAAATCAGTGGGCAGAGGCCCAGAAACAAGTTCTGTCCCTCATGAACATGGGAGCTATTCAGCCAGTACCAGAAGAGGAAAAGGGACAAGGTTTCTATTCCAGACTTTTCCTGGTACCCAGAAAAGACAAATCATGGCGTCCAATTCTGGACTTATCCACTTTAAACACATTTCTGGACATTCCAAAATTCAAGATACTGACTCTTCGACAGTTACTACC